>NC_072484.1:14105000-14192500 GCF_027574615.1 Eptesicus fuscus
CCCCAGGGGGCGTTCTGCATATGCATCCTTTGGGGGTCTATCAATATTGATGCTGCGTTTACAAAGTCTCTCTTTCCCCCTGTAGTCTGCCATGTGTAAGCACCTCTGTGATTCTAAGTGTGGGCTTTCCAGAAAGCAGTATGTCTCCTTATCTCCTTGTAAGGAGCAAGCAGTCCTTCCTGCCGTGTGCAGGCCTAGAGAAGGCAGTTCAAGGCTGCCATCCTACCTTTTCCACATGAAAACCTTGGCCCTTCACCTAAATGACCTTCCAGTTCTGCAGACTTGGGACAAGAGAAAAAGCATGTCCAACATCTGGCTACAAACAACTCCTCTGCTCTAACAATGAAGTGGTATTTCCCCCAGGATGGAAACACGTGCTCAGGAGAATAAACAAACCTCTGAATGCTATCTGTAACAGCTCCATCTGCTGGTTCCCAGATAATGTTACAGATCTGACAGGTGGACATCGATCATATTGATCCAATAATAAACAGTGCATTATAATAGAAGTCTTGTCGTTTTTCTTCTCAACTCATCCAGAACTGCTCCTGCCCCAGACGCCAGGCAGCATACACAAACAGCAACTGGGGATGCTAAAATAGAGCATGAGGGTTGCTTTGAAGACAATCTAGATAGAGAATGACCCGGAATAAAGGACATGACAAAGGGACAGTGTGGCCCTTACTATTCTCTTTGTGGGGTTAGACAGACTTTCCTATCCTGATGCGTGGGTTTTCCTCCTCCAAGATGGAAGTAAAGATGCTTGCAACTCAGGTCCAAGTGATGGTAACAGAATTCTGTAATCCTCTGTAATGGGCCATGCTCAATATGCTGAGAGCACCTAAAAGTCATAAGTCATATAAACATTAAGGCACTATAATTACATTAAATATTCACTGGCCATTATCAGAAAGGCCTAAAATCTCCCATTAATTCAGTGAGAATTAGGTGTCTAACAGAGTCATACAGTTAGATACTTCAATATTTTTTAAATATGTTTTATTTATTTTTTATTTTTTATATATTTTTTATTTTTAGAGAGGAAGGGAAAGGGAGAGAGAGAGAGAAAAATTAGTGAGGAGAACGAATCATTTATCGGCTGCCTCCTGTGTGCCCCTACTGGAGATCAAGCCACAACCCAGGCATGTGCCCTTGATCGGAATTGAACCCGGGACCCTTCAGTCTGCAGGCCAACGTTCTATCCACTGAGCCAAACCAGCTAGGGCAATACTTTAATTTTTTTTAAAAAAGAGAATGACAAAAAGATGTGACAGAGAGATAGCAGAGTTCAAATATATAAAATTTATAGTTGCTTCATCAGCAGGAAGAACAATCCTAGATAACTTATTTTTCCTAAGCTATTTAAGACATATATGCCCATTTTCCTAATGGAGTTGTAATTCTAAATTATTATTTTCATTCATTTAACAGTCATATATCTTGAAAGAAAAGTCATATACTTTGAATGCCAAATGCCCATTATCAATTGCACACCCAACCCAAGGCCTTTATACTCAAAGGCAGGTGTTAGAATTAAATTAAACTTTGTCATCACAAGGGCATGGCTTGGGGCTTGGGGACTTCCATGACATGATCTTCATCACTCCCACCCTAAACCCATCCCAAGTGTTTCAGGTTGAATGGTGTCCTCTTAAAAAAGATATGCTAAAATCCTAACCATAGAATGTAACTGTATTAGAGAGGTTACCAAGTTAAATGAGGTCATTGAGATGGGCCCTAATCCAACATGACTGGTGTCCTTAAGAAAGGAGGAAATTAGGAAACAGGGTTCTGTCATTTCTGTAATGGGGCTATGCTCAATGTGGTGTGTAACGGAGACAGGCATGGAGAGAACACAATGTGAAGAAACCCAGGGAGAAGACGGCCATCTACAAGCCACGGAGAGGAGAGAGGCCTGAACAGATCCTTCTCTAACCACCCTCTGATGGAACCAATGCTGCGGACACCTTGATTTTGGACTTCAAGTCTCCAGAGCTATAAAACAATAAACTTCTATTGTTGAAGCCACCCTGTTAGTGGTATTTGTTACTGTAACCCTTGCAAACTAATACATCAAGTAAACAAATAGTCTGTGTAAAACTAGCTTGTTAACTGATTGACTGATTGATTGAATAATTTTAGAAGAAATGGAAGTCATTCTATTCCCCTGGCCTAGCAAATGTGGTTTAGTAGTTGAGTGTCAACCTATCAACCAGGAGGTCATGGTTCAATTCCTGGTCAGGCCACATGCCGGGGGTTCAGGCTCAATCCCCAGTAGGGAGCATGCAGGAGGCAGCCAATCAATGATTCTCATCACTGATTTTCTATCTCTCTCTCCCTTCCTCTCTGAAATCAATAAAAATATATTTTAAATTTTTTAATAAATAAATAAAAGAAAGTCACTCAATTCCCTCTGTGAAAGGAAAAATAATCATGTCATTTCCTCCAAAATGAAATCCTCAGCATATAAAAAGTTCAGATGCAAACAATTTTAAATGTAAACCCAACAAGATTTATAAATTCTCAGATGATCTTTAAATTGACAAGACAAAAAATGAAACTTTTCCCCCTTTGCCACGTCCTTTATCAAATCATTTTCATGATGCTTCCCATTGAAATTGAAAACTGTCAAAGAATCATTGAGATTTATGATGAGTTATTTTTTTCCCAACAGCAATATCAGCACATGTTAAAATCTGACAACCATAATCTAGATGGCAATTTTGTGATTTGAATGCAATTTATTCTCTCTCCACTGCTATAATTGCCCAGACCTTATCACTTATTTTACTGTGATATCAGCCATGATACCTTTTTCCCAAAAAGATCACCCAAAGAACTAAACTCACCAGGATCAGATAAATATTAACTTCTCCAAGAAAACACTAGAGGACTCGAAAGCAAACATGTAATACAGCCGATAGATTGCTGCATCACCTATGGAAAGCTGCTCAGGATGGGAAAAGTATAACCTAGTATAATTTTCTACCATCATTCTCCTATTCCTAACATGCTGACAGTCAGGGAGCCAGTGACCAAGTATCCAGAATAATTAGAGGAAATGCCAGTTCACTCACTCTCCGGGTCTTGTTCTAAAGTGTTTTACTTCCAATATTGCAGTGAGGTCAGATGCCTTCTGGGAAAACCTAAGCCAGTTGTTTCTTCTCCAAGTAGTACTAAGGCATTCACTTCCTTAGTGGGGACCTCATCACCCTCAGGAGGAAGACGGGGCAAAGGAGTACTTGGGAGCATGAACAATGATTCATGCAGTAGGGGAGATAGGGAGTTAACCTACAGAGAACCCAGGGCGATAAGAGCCACCTACCCTCAGGGTTTGATTCAACCAAGTCCTACTCCTGCCTAGTGGTCCCTGTGCACAAGAAACATACACCGTGGAGACAAACCCTCCAGCCAGAAACCAAAGAATCACACTTGGCTTACATTTAAAATACTTATTTAAACCGGCGTTGCTTGAAAATGACATGATTTTTCCATCTCCAGAGTCGTCTGCTGCATCCTTTTACTGGAAAGTAATAAAACTATCCATGAGTCCGTTGTTTATTTAGTCCTGAATGCCAGCAGCCGAGACAGTGTGCCTCATTGCCACCAATAGAATGAATCAAACATTACGGGAGGGGCCGGTTTAAAGAAAAAGGAATGAAGGAGAAAAAAAACAAGAACATTCACTTTGAGGAAAAGAAACTTTCTGGAAGTCTCCAGCTGCCACTCAGTGTCACAGTCCTGTGACACACTATGTGATGGTCAAGAGCATGGCCTCTGGGGTCAGGTAGCTCCAGATTGGAATGCAGTTCTTCTATAACCAGAGGTAATCATGACAGTAAGGAAAGCAAGAAGTTATAGAGTATCCACTGTGCACCAGGCAGCAGCAGACTCTGCACTTTACATACATTCTCTCATCTCATCCTCACAACACTCAGAGCAGGTTCTAGTACGAGCTCCATTTTACACAGAAGGGAAATGAGGCTCAAAGAGGCTACGTAATTTTCTGAGGTCATAAGAAAGAGAAGAGATTTAGGCCCATGCACTCTGACTACAGAATCTGTGTGTTTCTGTATCTTTAAAATAACAATAGTAATTGATGTCCCTTAACTCACAGGAAGTTGTGAAAGCTAAGTGAAACGACACACATAAAGAGCCTTAGCACAGTGCCAGGGACACAGTAAGTGTATAGTAAACTACATACTGCTGGGATTGAACCCCTACACTGGCTAGAAATTCAATTCAACTACGCAACATGGCCCAAAATAGTAGTTGATTCCCATTTTACAGTGCTCATCATTCTCTTACAAAAATTAGCCAAATATTAAGCATGGCTTACCCCAAATTTGCATTGTTCTTGGAATCCAATATCCCTATTTGGAAAGAAGCTGTCATATGTCAGTTGGTTGGAGCGTTGTCCCCTTCACCAAAAGGTGGTGGGTTAGATCCCCAGTCAGGGCACATACCCAGGTTACAGGTTCGATTCCTGGTGGGGGCAGGTGCTAGAGGCAACCAATTGATGTTTCTCTCTCACATTGATGTTTCTCTCTCTCTCCCTTCCACTCTCTAAAACTCATTTTTTAAACATTTAAAATGTTGGCAGGCCTCTTAATTCATTCATAGAATCAAGACAGAGACCAACATTGTTTCAAAGTACAACACAAGACTAAGATGATTAAAGATTTAGGGATCCAGTTGGTTGGAGTGTCATCCTGTACACCAAAAGGTTGTGGCTTCAACTCCTGGTCAGAGCACATACCTAGGTTTCAGGTTCAATCCCTCCATGGGGGCGCATATAGAAGGCAACTGATTGGCAACTGATAGATGTTTCTCTCTTACATCAAATTTCCTCTCTCTCTCTCTCTCTCTCTCACTCTCTCTCTCTCTCTCTCTCTCTCTCAAAAGAAAAGAAAAGAAAAATTCAATAAAACATATCCTCAGTAAGGATTAAAAATTTTTTAAATAAAAAAGATTTAAGGATTCATTTAAAAAAAAAAAAAAGACTTAGGGATCTGTGCATTCAGCCTCCACAGGGCTAATTTTGCCTTTCAAACCCAAAACAAATTCCTTGATCTTCCTCCCACCTACAAATAACTTGGTATTTTTATGGACTGCAAAAGGCATTATTTGGTCAAATGTATTTGTCTTATAGGAAGTGCATCTAGTGTCTGATTCAAAAGTCTGAATTATAGCCAGTGGGTATGGCTCAGCTGGTTGAGTGTGGTCCTGTGCACCAAGAGATCACTGGTCTGATTCCCAGTCAGGACACATGCCTGGATTGTGGGCTCGATCCCCAATAGGAGGCATGCAAGAGGCAGCCAATTGATGTTTCTCTGTCATCAATGTTTCCCTCTCTCTCCCTCTCCCTTTCTCTCATTCTAAAAAAGAAAGAAAGAAAATATCAATAAAAACATATTTTTTAAGTCTGAATTATAATGAAGAGTATTTATCAGGAATGTTACAATGAGTGTCCAGGCCAACGCTAGGAAACAGGAAGGGCAAGATTTGGAGCAGAGGATATGGCATCAGGTGGCATTGGTGGCTGTAGCTGCTCAGAAACTTAGCTCAAGACTTTCCAGAAACACTCCTGGATCCTGGAGCAAAATTTCTAACATCAGTTAATCAGAAAGTATGATGATTAATTTTATGTTTCAGGTTGGCTGGGCCATAGTGCCCAGATATGTGGTCAAACATTACTCTGGGTGTTCCTGTGAGGGTGTTTTTGGATGAAATTAACAATTAAATTAGTGGGACTTGAGTAATGCAGATTACCTTCCATAATATGGGTGGGCTTCACCATCAGTTGAAGGCCTGAATAGAACAAAAGATGAGTATCCCTCCTCTGAGCAAGAAGGAATTCTCCATCTGATGGTCTTCAGACTTGAACTGCAACATCAGCTCTTCCCTGGCTCTTCAGCCTGCAGGCTTGCCAGCCACTGTCTTCGCATGGGCCTGTTGTAATGGTTTAATACTTGATAAGCATTCTGGATTTTGATTGTTTTTCATCTGTAACACATTTGAGCACCCTGGAAATGTGGAATAAGAGCTTTTTTGTGGTTGGTGATGAGCCATTCATTGTTGGTTGGAAATATACACAGAAGTCTTCTGTGATAACTTGAGTTGCTGAGAATCACTAATAATTGCTTATTCTGTAAGTTCATGGGCTCTCCAAGTTTTTCATCATTTTCTATGTCTGACTTTTCCCTCAGCACTTTCTAGTGCATTGCTGTGCACTGAACAATTAGGATAATTTAAGCATCAAAAGAATGGTGTTAATGATTGTAACATGTTCAAATTTTTAATTCTGTGAGCCCATGATGGGGGCTCAGGGAAAGGAAGCTTTTCTTTATAGAAAAATACCAGCAAGTTATGTGGACTGAACAATTCTTGGGTGCTAAAACCACTGGATGAAAATGAATTAGGTAATATGGCAGACATGTACACAGTGAGGAATAATATTGAAACAATGCCAAAGCATCGCTTACCCATCAGATTGCTTACTAATCACATACTAATTCACATGGAATAATCTGGCTGTTACCACCTTAACCAAGTAATCAAACTTAGCTTCACTAATAGGGGGACATGATTTGCTTCCTGATTAGATGCAGTGTGACATGTACATATGTGGCATTCATTCCTATCACAAATGTGTAGTATAGGCCTAATGCAGACTCTAGATCTAACATCCAATTTGTGACAGTGCAGTGGGTAGAGGAGCAAGGGCAATGACACCAGGAGAAAACAGTCTAGAAAATCCAGAAGCCCGTGAGTATTCTACAAATGGTCTGGGTTCTCAAGAGTCAATGCCAGGAAGGAAGGAAGGAAGGAAGGAAGGAAGGAAGGAAGGAAGGAAGGAAGGAAGGAAGGAAGGAAGGAAGGAAGGAAGGAAGGAAAAGGAAGGAAGGAAGGAAGGAAGGAAGGAAGGAAGGAAGGAAGGAAGGGTGGGAGGGAGGGAGAGAGGGAGGGAGGAAGGAGAAGAGGGAGGAAGGAAGGGTGGTCATGGTTATAAATTAAGAGAATATGGACATAAAATACTACAAAATAATAATTACGAAATGTAGTAATGCAGTGGATAAACCTTGAGTAGGTTCTGGGTCTGAAAAAAAAACAACTGGCTATAAAGATATATTTTGGGGGGTAAAATTTGAGAAATTTGAATAAGAAATGAATATCATATAAATTATAGAATTAAAGTGTGGTGATGGTGTTGTAATTATGTTGGAGCATTTCTAAAAGGAGACACATGCTGAAATATTCAGTGGGGAAGTATCACGATGTCTATAACCTTAATGCCAAATGCTTTAACAAAAAGAACATGCATTTATATACAGTGATGAAGCATATGTGACAAATGTTAACAACAATTAATTCCAAGTAGAGGGTATAAAAATGCTCACTCTACTATTCTTTCAACTTTTCTGTGTGTTTAAAAATAGAGCAAAAAATGAGGAAAGGAAAAAACAACTTTTAGGATCACTTGTCTTTCAACCCCTCCGAGCTTCTAGCTCAGTATCTTCTAACCCAGAAGAAAAAACAGATGCCTTTGATTTTTTTAAAAAACAGCTTTGTTGAGATATAATTCACATACCGTACAATTCACTCAATTTAATATGTACAATTCAGTGGCTTTTAATATGTTCATAGAGTCATGCAACCATCAGCACAACCATTTTTAGAACATTCTCATTACCCCAAAAAGAAATCTCCCCATCTTTAGCCATCACTCCCAGCCTTTCCATTCTCCCAACCCTAGGCAACCACTTATCTAGTTTCCATCTCTAGATGTATTTGATTTTTACTTCTTGAAAATTTGACACATAATGCCAAATTCCTTGGCTGCTGCCAACGCTTTAACCAAATGATCTGTGTCCTGCTGTGTTTGCTCACCCAGATTCTCTGCAGGAGATAAGAGGAAGCTATTATGATTCTCAGCCTCTGGGGGCCCAAGAGCCTCATAAGACCTTGCTGTTTGCCTTCTGGCTCTGCTGACAGCTGCACCAGAGGAAAAGCAGGTGTGCTGTCAAATATGTCAGATGAGCTCAGCTGACCCTTTCACTGGTTGAGGACACTGGCAGAAGACGGGGCATTGCCCATCTGCAGCGTCTGCCCCTCACTCCATTCTGCATTCTGATGATATTTGCAGATGCACAGAGCTTTCTTACAGCCCCCCAGTGTCAGGGGCGGTGGGCACTGACCTTGCTCGGAGTCCATCTCAGATCTTACCTCCATATAGAGCCACTCTAGCCACCGTGCATGATGCCCGAGGTAAAGTGTGAGCGAGGTACCTATCTTCCTTGATTGACTGGACTGCACAGAGATCCACACAGCTGTAAGGAGGGAGGAACTCTCTCTGTGAGAACCACGGTATAAGTCTCCTCAAAACAATGCAATGACACCCTACCTTGGTTCAAAGCAGTCTAAAGTTTTGTTTGTTTTGGTTGGCTTTTACTGAGTACTGAGAACTGCTCACTCACAGAGGGGACAATATAAGCACCCCACAGAAAGTCTCCTGGGGAGCTGCATGGAGGAAGGTTTCTCCAGGGTGAAAAGTCCATGAATTTTGAGTCCATGGGTTGAACAGGAATGTCTCTGAGGCAATGATAATATACATGACTATGGAACTGAGACGACACTGCATGAAATCTGTTTAGATCTGAGGATGCTTATGTGTATCAAGTTTAGTACTGGATTGCTAGATAAGCCCAAAGAGAGGACACGTGAGTTGTGTCTAAGCACTGTATTTCATTGAAATCTTGCTCCCAGCTACGTCTCCTTTGTAATGGATTTTTATTATCAGTTGCTTAATTGATGCCCAGGTACATTCATTATTTTAAGCTAGGGTTTCCATAGAGACTAACTTGATACACTCTTTTCTTCATATCTCTCAGTTTTCCACTCTGAGACTACCCCACATGGACTCACTATGCTCATTGTTCTCCTCTCTGTTCACTGCATAGCAGGTATTGGTGGTATTGCAGGAAAAACACGTGAGTCTCTAGCGGGAACTTGTTAGTCAAAGACACCCATTCCCACGAGGGCTACATATGTGAAGGTCAATCTCCCAATCCTCTCGTCCAATTTTGGTCATGAAGCAATATTTTTACCCAAAGTAGCTTGGTGACCCCAAAACTTACACTTGGAGGTGATGTAAACCCAAAAATACACTCTAGATTTTTTTTTAACCCCAAAAACTTAAAATCCCAGGGGGAAAAAAGAATGAAATGCAGTGGTGATTTTCCAAGATAACTCCTTCAGGCCTGCCCCAGGTTTCTCTGCAACAACCAAAGGTTTCTGGGTACTGAGAACTGCTCACTCTCAGAGGGGACAATATAAGCACCCCACAGAAAGTCAGGCCCAGGAGAGCAGACCTAGAGAAGCACTGTTTGTGCTTGGCACTCAAGGGTAAGAGGTTTGTTTTATAGCTCTTTTTTGCACTTGTTGGATGGGTCCCTCCTTGCCACCTCCACCCATATCCACTCTCCCCTTCTTCCCCACCCCCTTCCAACAGCATCATTTTCCCACCTTTAACTGCTACCTAAGGACAGTCATCCAGTGAACACAAGCCCAGGGTAAGTTGTAATAGTAAAGTCAAATGCTTATGTTTTTCCCTGCAGTAGGGCAACACTTTTCCTCTCTTATTTTCTGTGGCCCGATGAAGGTGTCATTCAGGGAACCCCAGGTGTTTTGAAGATGAAAAGGAAGGTGGGGGGCCTGGCTCAGTGCTTATTAACCACAGAGAGAATTTGGTTCACTTCAAGAAACAGTAAAATAATGGCACAGGAGAGACGATGATTCTTAATGAATTCATGTGAGCAAAGTGTGAGGTGACCAGTTTGGGGACATGGAGTCCAGAGGCCGCCTTCCTTCTGGAGGAGAAAAATGAAGCAATTGCTTCCTCTTACTACACACTATTTGCCTCCCTTTCCTGAAACACACGGGGCAGCCGGGACTTCATGGCCAATGCCAGGACTGCCTGAGTGCCTTGGCTGCCACTGGATTTAAATAAAATGCCTCCCATGTGACACTGAAGCCCACAGTCAGGCTTGAGGGAGAAATAGTCTCAGCTCTCTCCCCTCAGCACTGCCATCTTTCCCTCATCCTTCCAAAAACCCCCTCCAGGGTCAGGAGGCCCCCACCCCCAAATCCCACCCATGGGCAGACTTGAACATCTTCAGCTTTCACATACCACCTTTTCTGTTCAGATCAAAGTCTCATGGAAGGTCAACAACCCTCTGGAAAATAAACCGGCCTCCCCTGCCCCGGGGAAAGGAAACAGACAAGCTACAGAAATAAATCACAGAGGCTGCCTCTAATGCTGGACAGGTGGCACCTTGGCACAAGTGCCCTGAAATCACTTTCTTCCTGGGCTGCCCAGAGCCGACTCCCTTTCCCAGAAAAGCCAACACCCCTCAATCTGGAGCTAGCTGTGCAGGAGGAGGAGCCTGGAGCCCAGGGCGAGAGGCCTGTGACCTCCCGCGGAGTCGTGCTATCGGCCTTGGGTCGCCCTATCTAGTGTAAACTCGGTTTCACACATAAATAACGTGCCACATCTGGCCCTCTGGTTTTATGGCGTCTTAGCGACCGAGCAATTTATAGATGGCGACCTTGTTAGGCCAGCAGCCTGGGCTCACCACAAGCTGCGTGGTCCAAGGCAGGGCCAGGGACGGCGGAGGGGCGAGGGAGAGGAGAGCCCGGGGTCCCAGATCTCCAGCCCAGACGGGGCGCTAAGGAGAGGGAACCTACCCGCCTATTTGGGGGTCGGGGCCCACGCAAGGTGGCAGCCCCCCTCCCCCAATCCGGCCATGTGGCAGCTGAAAGAGCCATCGAAGCCCAAGTGTGTTTGCGCTCATACCCAATTTATTACCACTGAACATATGGCCAATATTTTGACTCACGTCAGTCGGGCAAGAAAAACAAACAGAGAGCGTGCGGCGCGGGGGAGCGGCCCCCTTCGCTGGGGCTGCGCGGCTGCTGGGCCGGGGCCGCGAGGGTGGGGCCGCCAGTCCGGGAGCCGGGCCGGGAGGGGGGCGCTCGCCCGCCGCGCCGCGCCGCTGCCCGAGCTCCCGCGACCCCGCAGCCGCCGGGGCCGGGAGTACCGAGCGGCCGGGGACCTGCGCGCTCGCCCAGCCCGGCTCCCGCGGCGCCGCCGCGCTCCAGGTGAGTCTCCTGTTCCCGCGCGCGGCCAGGCGGCCGGCGGGATGCGGTGAAGGCGGCGAGCCGGAGCCGCGATGAAGCTCAGCGTCCTGCTCGCTGTCAGGCACGGAGCACAGGCTCGTCCTTCCCAATCCCGCGCGGGCCTCCGCCGCCGCCGGCACCCGGACGCGCGCCTGGCACTGCCCCTGCGCTCCTGGCACTGCCCCTGCGGCGGACCGGGGGAGAGGAGGCGCGGGCACCGCCGTCCCCGCTAAGCAGTGCCAGGGTTCGGGGTCCCCTCGCTTCTGCGGCTCCCACTCGTCCCCGCCCCCCTCCCTCCCCCAAGCCTCGGAGTCAGGAAGCAGCAGGTGCGAAAGCTGGGCGTCTGAAGTCCTCAGCTGACTTCGCGGGTCCGGCCCGGGGTCACCTGGGAAGGAGCGGGCCCCGCACGTCGCGCCCGCGGACCAGAAAAGTTTGAGCTCCCGTCGAAGCCCGGCGCCCCGCCGCCGCGCACTTCCCGGCGCCACTACCGGAGCGAGCCGGCCCGGGTCGGGGGCAGATGCCGAGGCTGCGAGGGGCGGGAAGCTGGGCGGGGGGCGGGGGCGGGTTGGCTGGAGGCGCCCGGAGCGCCGCGGTCCTCCAAGCCCCGCCTGGAGAGCGCGCGGCGAGGGAGGGGCGCCTGGGAAGGGGTCCGGGAGGTGGAGGGCTAGATAAAGACGCGCCGGGAAATGCTGCGGGGCTGTCGCCGGCGCCCGGGAGCGGGAGGCGGGGCGGGCGCGCGGAGCGCCAGGCCAGCAGTCTCCCCACTGCTGGTGCCGGATGCTCCTCGACTGCCCGCGCCGCCGTAAGGAAGGGGCCGCCCCTGCACCCGCCTTTGCCCGGTAAGTCTCCCCTGTGCGTCGCGGGGATTCACGACTAGGGGTTCGGGCAGAGCCAGGGGTCCCGAAGGTAATTTGGAGATGGCGCCTGGTGGAGAAAGGGGTTCTCCCCAGGCGGAACAGGGCCACGACTTGGGGGCGCTGTGAGGCGAGGAGGATGCGGAGGACCAGGGCCGGGCCGGGCCGGAGCAGCGGTCAGGCTCGCTGGGGAGGCAGCTCCAGCCTGGACTTGGAGGGGGCGAGCGCCGCCGGCCGCGCTAGGAGCTGGACAGTTCTCGTTTGCGTCAGTAGAGATCGCCAGAGGATCAGGAATGAGCCTCAGTGGGGTCAGCTGAGGTCCTGGTCTCCGAGGGGCGACCCCTCTTTTCCAATACCCTCTACGTCTTCCCACCAGCCTCCCCCCACCCCCAAACCCCACCACCACCCCACACACAATGCACGGAGCCACTTTGGAGGTGCTTGGGGTGGAAAGGGGGGCGTTGCGTCTGCAGGAGGGTTGTAAACCTCTGGTGCTCGGATTGGAACCCCCTCTTCTCCTGCCCAGGACCCTCGCGGGTCGGTTCCCTGTACTTCCAGGCGCAGGCCTTCCCGTCGCAGGCGGAGAGCGCGATTGCCCTGTGCGGGCGAGGACTGCCTTTGGCGCGGGCCAGCGCTGAGTGCTGGATTCTACCCGTTAGGAGAGGCCGCTTGTTTTTCGAAGTCCTGTGGTAACGAGTTCGTCACGTGTTAAGAAGTGAATTCAGATAAGAACGTGCTTTCAGCGCCATGTTTCCTTGAGAAACCCACATCTCCTGCCTTGAAATCGCCCTTCTGGGGGGAGGTCGGGCTCGGCTGGACGAACGTTGCTGGAGGCGACGCTGACGACGCGTAATCTCATTGTAACATATTTAATCATCAGAGAAGCGCGAGCAAAGGAGGCAGAGGGTTTTGCCCGGGGAAACGTGGCGTTTGGTTCCCCCAATAAGCCCCTGACAATGGATTGGCTGGGGCCGTCTCGTTTGGCCCGAGGGGGGCTTAGAGCTGCGTTTTTAAAACAAAATATTGGAGGGAGGCCGGTTCCATTTGGTAGCGCGCCCCAAGCCACATTCCGTGTTCCATTTAACATCCATGAAAGTTAACCGGCTTTTCTTGCCTCTTATTTTATTGGATGCTTTTTTCAAAGATCTCATTAAAGTGCATTTATCAAAGGCCTAACATATGTCCGCGGGGTCTTACGCCCACGCAATGAGGCTGATGAATAAAAAGAGAAATCCTAATTTCTATTACAATTTATGTCCTCGGGAGATATCTGCCTTTTTTTTATTCAGGCCGATAATTGGGGAAATGTGGATTTCACTTTGAAAAAAAAAAAAGAAGAGGGAGGACATGGCTAACCGGATGCCTACGTCCTGCACCCACAATTAATTGCACGGGAACTCCAGGCTCAGATCCCAAGATCAGTTCTCTCCCTGACTTCCCAGTCCCCGGGTCCCCCAGGAAGGGGTGGGCCTTTTCCCAAGACCCAGAATCAGGGCTTTGCCTCTGGGTCTGAAACACTTACCTGCCCACCACCTTCTTGGTGACTTGGCGGGAACGGTCCTTCTGGCAGGCACCCACTCATTCTTCCCCTCGTGGGGCAGTTTTAAGAGGGAACACAATATGGACCAGAGAAAGAGAAGGCTCAGCTTCAGTTTGAACCCATGTGGGCAGAGATTTTCTGCCCCTTCACACTAGCCCTCACTGGCAGGTTCATGTGTCCAGTGGCTGAGGGTCTCTCCTGCCCAACCCCCATCGTGGTCTGGCCTCGTGAAAGTTGCACGTTGGCCGGGCTTTCGGTCTCCCCGACCGGGTGGCTCCACTCTGCTGCCCAGCAGGCTGCGGGGACTTCCAGGGCCCTCAGCGGTCTTCTCCCAGGGGCAGAAGGCGCTGGGACCCACTGGAGACAAGCCCAGCCTTCACTTTCCTGGTCAGGAAAGGTTCCTGCTTGGGGGGCCCTGGGTCACACTCCTACACACACACACACACACACACACTCACACCGCTTCTGGCAGTGTTCTTTCCCCCACCTGAAGCTGAAGAGGCCTTCTGGGCCATTTTAGAGGTGTGCATCTTAAAGGTGAGCCTCTTCGCCGCTGCCAGGCTCAGGGGCCAGATTGGGCAACGTTTTCCTTCCCCATTGATAGCGAGTGCGGGCCACGCTCCGAGTCTCCAGCCCGAGATAAAATAAACCTTACCCCTTGGACAAAACCTTTGTGTCCGCGCCGCTAATCCTCGCTCGAGCAGGAAGGTGCAACGCGCTTTGTTTGGGGAGTGAATGAAGACAAACGCTTGCACCTTGGCGCTAACCAGACAATAAACTAATCCACTTGAAGGCTGTGATCTGAGATAGGATGGGGGTGGGGGGTGCTGGGAGCTCAGGCGCACACTGTACCGGGAAAGGAGTTTCTTTTCAGCCTCTTTTCATTCCAAAAATAATAATAATAAAAGAAGGAGAAAGAAAAGGCATGAAGTCAAAGAAATTAGTGTTTCCAATACAAGGGAAAAGACCTTGTATTTTTAATTATTGGAGGTGCTTTTATGGGTGGGGAGGGCAAGGGGTGCCGCCTAGGGCTGCCCAAGCTTTTGGCTCCTCAAGGCCACCCCCCCTTTAGAGCCCACCCCCAGAGTACCCCCACCCCCCAGGACTTTTCCTGCCCTAAACCCCACTGGAGGACTCACCTACCTAGCAAGCTTTCACCAGCCGGAAAGCGGAAGGATGTGAGCAGAGAGCCTCCCATTTGGCCCTGAAGCTCAGCCCGGGGAGGACAGAGGCAGGGCGAGGGGGTGGATGCCACCTCAGCCTGCCCACTTCATCCACAGCCCGCCTAGCCAGGCTCCTAGGTATGGGGTGTGCCCAGGCCTCTCCTCAGTTACCAAAATCACCTTCCTGCCTGCCTGGTTTGCTGCAGCTTAGACCTCCCCCTCCCCCAACAGGGGGCGTAAGGCCGCAGTGTGGGAAAGTGAGGATGGGGGAGGCCGGACACACCAGGGCCGCCCCCAGGCTCCGCGCTCCGAAAAGGCGCTCGTGTTTGAGCTACCTGGGAAAGTAAACAGGTAAACACTGGGCCGCCTTGGAGGGCCACTTGTCTTCGAGTGGGAACACTTAGCCTGTGTACATTCACCCCCCAACCCCACCCCACCCCCAACCCCAGGCCTCCGCCGATGGCTGGGCCTCCACCGATTGCTCGGCCCCCGCCGCCCTCTGCAGCCGCCTGCGGTCGGGTCTCTTGGGAGCCCTGAACCGCCGAGAACAGCTTCACGGCCTGAGAAGCCTCCCAAAGGAGAAAGACTCTCTTCCTCCCCTCCTCCACCTCCCCCTCGGGGCCTGCAACTCCCCATCCTGAACGTGGGAAGAAGGAATACAGAGCTCGGAATTTGTAAGGAACAAGGAGCCCCATCGCTGAAAACAAAGACCAGGGCCCAGAGGACCTCTGGCCGCTCAGGTGGCCCTGGCAGGGGTCATAGGTGGAGTTCGTGCCAAGCCTGTCTCCCTCCGGCCTAGAACATTCTGTGATCAAACTTCCAGCACCCGTCTCAACTTCGTCCCCAAGTTTGCAGCAGACACGCACAGGGCAGAGCGCGGGCGAGCTCTCCTGAATGCCAGCCCTGATGCAACGCGGGACAGTGTCTTCTCCCTGCAGAGGGAACCTGGGAAGAATGTACTAAAGAATTCGAGTTGGGAGACTAGATCATATCCATAGCCCGCCAGCCAGGCTCCTAGGCGTGGCGTTTCCCCAATTACCAAAAGCTCCTTCCTGCAGCGCAAGAATACACTGTGTTCAGAAACGACGGGGGCGGTGGGCGCGGGGGGGCGGGGGCCGGACCCTCTCAGCCTTCTGCGTGTGCGGGGTCTCGCAGTACAGGAAGGCCCTGGCTCTAAAAGGCCGGATGTGGTGCTAAAGGAGACCTCCTGGAGAGTTCTAGGGCGCAATCACCTAGTTAATTGGTGTGGAAAGGTGCGTTTGTGTCTCGCCCCCACTCTTCCGGCCACAGGGAATCCGGGAGACCCTGGAGCGTGCTTTGGGCCCCGGATCTGCCCTCAGCCGCCAGCTGGCCCCGCACAGGCCTACAGGCGTCCACAGCCTACTCCTGGGGGACTTGCATTTTATGATCTTCCTCTAACAAGCAGAGTTTCTCCCCTTCAATTAGGGGCCTCCCAGGGGTCTCCCCGTGCCATTTCAATTGCAAATGTCAGTGCTTTTGGAAGCGGGCGCGGGAACCGCGCGGGCAACGAAGAGACCCGGAAAATGGACTCGCCAAGGTCCCAGGAGAGAGACAATGAGCGCAGGGGCTCTGGCAGGGCGCAGAGCATGGAGTCTGGAGGCCAGGCGGAAGCTACCTCCGCTCCCTGCCTGCCCCGTAGCCCCAAAGCACGGGTAGTGCTGAGTAAGGGTAGAGCAGGCAGTGGATACCCCGGGGTGGCCTGTGTGGGCAAGGAAGGGTGGCCCTGCAGGTGCTCCTGGAAGGAAGGGGGCAGTGCGACCCCCGCGTGGAAGGCCCCGGATAGGTTGAGGTCAAGGGTAGGCGGCGTGAGGAGCCTGGCCTTGGGTGAATTGGGCTGGGGACAGCACTCCCTCTCCAGGATCCATTCCCATGAGCCAGGATTCCCCGTGGGAAGGCTGTCTCTCAGGTGCTCTGAGGTACAAGCCCCTAAGGGAGGAGACTTGATCGAGAGTGGCAGTGCTGATCAGATCCAAGGAGAAAGGCCCACCATGTTGGGGAAGGGAGGGAGAAGTTGTAAACTAGAGAGAAAGAGGTGGTTCGAGGTGAAGAAATGAACAGGACCCCTGGTAGGCGTTGGGGGGGCTCTTCCCCCCCCCCAATGATGACTCATGGGACATGCAGAAAGGGACACTTCTCGCCAAGTGTCCATTTTCCACCCAATCCAAGAATTGGCCTGGCCCTTCCCCATCCTCGGAACCTGTCCTGATGCTTGAGAGACAACCCACCCTTTCTCCCCGGACAGAGGAGGATGAGGAGGGACCACAGGAGAATTTCCTGCAGGGCCTGGACTGGGGAACTTTTTCTGGCCAGTTATTTATTCAGCAGCTGAGTAACAATGGCTGGGGCAGGCCCACCCACCCCTGCATTCCCCCCCCCCTTTCCAAACTCTCCCCCCACACACACTCCTGCCGGACCAACTTCCCTCCTCCCACGTGAAAGGGGGAGATGGAGGGGGAGGCAAGGAGGAAGGAGGCTAAGAAAGGCAGACTAGAGAAAGAAAAAAAAGCACGAAAAGTAATGGGTTCGAGGAACACGATTCAAAACAGTTCTAATTCTTGCGGCGGGGGGAGATGAAGGAAGGGGGAGAACGGAGAAAAGAAAAAGTAGGAAGAGAAAGAGAGAAATGGGGAGCGTCGACATGAAGGGGTTTCCTTAATATTGTGGACGGATTCAGAAATGAATGAAGAGATAGTCCATTGAAAAGGGTTGAATGCCATGACAACTAGGAACAACCTTAGATTTATTCCAAACAGTTAGGACACATTGAAAGAGAGCGTCAATCATGTATTATTTCGCCACTGAAATAAATGCAAAAACCGAGCCGGGACAAAGGCTTCCAACGGGAGCGGGACATTTGTCTACATTTCGCTCATTGTCCGCAGCTTAGCAATCGGTTTGTATTTGTGTTTGCCCGGGTCCGACCACCCAGGACGCGCCGGCGAGGAGCTCCCTCTAACCTGGGCCATTGTCACCCACGTCACATACTGGAGGCAAGGCAGCGAGGGCTGCAGAAAGCCGCCGAGCGGCTCCGGGAGGGACGCCCTCGCCCGGCCCTGGCAACCCGGGGGCGACAGGGGCGCAGAGGCGGCCGCAGCTGCACGCGAGAGGGACGCGGCGCCCGCGCGCGCGGTGGGGCCGGCGCGGCGGCGGCCTGGGCTCCGCGCGGACGGAGAGGCAAGACCGGGATTTCAGCGGGCGGCCGCGGCCAGCCCCGCCAGCCCCCAGGCCCAGCACTGTCCCGGAGCTCAGTAGGGGGCGGAGGTGGAAAAGGGTGGCAACCTCTCCACCCCCGACCCCCCAAAAAACCTGAGGGGAGGGCCAGGAAGTGCGGCGCCTAGGAGAGGTGCTGTCCCAGGAAAGTTGTTCCCTGGCTGGCGAGAGGTTGGGAACATAACCCACACCTAACGCCAGCTGGGAGCCTGGATCTTGTCCTCGGCATGCGTCCCTGGGCGTCCAAAAGGGGACAAAATGAAAGGATTCCCTTGGAAGAGGAAAACGCAGCATCATCCGCCCGCCCTGCGACCTCCACCCCCCACCCCCCGGCTTTGGGGGTCCTCACCCCGGCCGGAGACAGCATCCCCGCCCCCCACCCCCACCCCCTTCCCGCTCTCCACCACTGCAGGAGTCTACAGAGGGAGGGGCTAGAGAGAGAGAGTGACACATTAGGGGACGGGAAGGTTGCGGGGCGGTCTGCCTTACCCTCCACCCGGAGAACGCTGCCAGAGGAACCCCGGAGGCATCTGGGCAGGGGTTGGTACCCCGCCTAAGTTAGAATTCCCCACCCCCACTCCGCCCCTCCTGGGGCCGCCCCCAAGCAGCGAGTGAACTGCGCAGCCATCCTTTGGCGCTAAGAGATGGAGGGGGAGGCGGAGTGAAGGAAATAAATAAGTCTTTAGCAAATAAAGGGGGGCTGGGGCGCGGGGGTGGGGGGGGGCTGTCGTCTGGTGGTGACTTTGGCCGGCCCTAGCCGATCTCTCTTCTGGGTTTCAGGCTCTTTCGTCCTTAACTGGAATCAATTAGTTGCCTTGTCATTTCTAGTACTCATCCTTAAGCCTCAACCAAAATATTGACCTAGGAGGCTTACAGAAGTTGGGCTCTTGCCATTTGAACCGGATCTTGTTGAGGGAGCCACCAGCGATGGGAAGGAGAGATTTCCTCGGCTCAGCAGTCGCCCCCTCCCCCTTCTCCAAAGGCGCCACAAATCGCCAATTTTCCGGCTTGCTGGGGGCCGGCGCGCGGGGGCGGGGAGATGGGAACCCGAGAATTTTAAGGAGGATTTTTTTCCATCCTCTCGGTCTGTTTTGTTTTCTCGCCTCCTCCCCCGCTTTTTAAAAGATGCAATTTGTTAAAACGGCGCTTTCAAGTGTGTGGACTCGCGAGCGACAGCGGTGGTCCTTTGTATGTAAATACTGAGGTGTTTTTTTTTAAAAAGGCTCGCCCCGTCTTTGCAATTAATTGACACGTTACACCTCTCATCTTGCTGTAGAGGGCCGTTGGCTGGGAGCGCGGAGCTCCCCAAAACCCACAATTTCAAATCTGCAAATACTGTCTTCATCCACTTGACTTCCAAGACCCGCCCACACGTGTCCAACCTTTGGGTTTTAATGTCTCTCCCCCCCCCCCTTTTTTTTTTCAACCCTTCTCTCGCTTCCTCCCTCGCTCCCCATCCCTCCCTCTCTACTTCCCTCCCTCTCTTTCTCTCCCCTCCCCCCCCCCCTTTCCCCAGGTTCGCGAGTGGAGCCCAGCCTTATATGGACTGATCGCTCGGGCAATGGCCCATTTTTTCCTCGCCACCAGCCGCCACCGCGCGCCGAGCGGCCACCGAAGCCCGAGCTGACGCCGCCTTGGCACCCCTCCTGGAGTTACAAACTAGGCCCAGCGCTCGGGCCGCCCAGCTCCCTGCATCCATTTCCGCGTCTTTTCAGAGAACAGAGAGGCGCTGCCAGCGCTGGGCTTTATCCCCCCTCCCCTTCCCCATAGTTGTTTTTTCCCCCCTCTTTTTTTAAAAAATAATTATATCAATAATTAAAGCCCATCCCTTCTCCCCTTCCCCATCCCCTCCCCCCACCACCCCCTCCCCGTCCCAACTGGGGAGCGCCAAGAATTGACCAAGTGAAGCTACAACTTTGAGGCATACATTCCGAGGTCCCGAGCCATGTCGCTGACCAACACAAAGACGGGGTTTTCGGTCAAGGACATCTTGGACCTGCCGGACACCAACGATGAGGAGGGCTCGGTGGCCGAAGAGCCGGAGGAGGAGAGCGAGGGGCCAGAGCCCGCCAAGAGGGCCGGTCCTCTGGGGCAGGGCGCCCTGGACTCGGTGCCGAGCCTGCCCCTGAAGAACCCCTTCTACGACAGCAGCGACAACCCGTACACGCGCTGGCTGGCCAGCACCGAGGGCCTGCAGTACTCCCGTAAGTAGCGAAACTTGGCTGCCTGGGGCGCGGCCGCCTCCGTTCCTGTGGCCGCAGCGCTGGGCGCAGTGGGGAGAGGGAGAAAGGAGCTATTGGAGCCCGGATCCGCCACCCTGCGCTCCTGCCAAGATTTGTAAAGCTTGTTTAGGATGCCCTGGCTGTTTCCTTCTCATCAGGCGCTCCTAGTCCCGTAAAAGGACTTGGGCTCAGATTTTTATTTTTTTCAAAGAGAAAAATGAAGAGAAACAGGGCAGGGGAATAACTCCCAAGGTTACGGAAGCCCCCCAGGACTGTAGCTCCCCCCTTCCCTAAGGACAGCCAGGAGACACTGGCCTGGAGCCCTGGAACCAGCCAGCAAGCACTGGGTACCGGTGGAAGGTGGGGGGGGGGGGGGGCGCCTGGTGGTCCGGGTATAAATAGCTCACCCTGGCCCTTGACTGATCATAGAGGACGCTTTGTGTGGAGTGGAGGGTGTCAAAAAAAAAGTCCGAAAACAAAAAAAGGAAAAGCCCCCAAAATCTGCCTTAAATGCCAGAGCTGATCAATGCCCGGATTTTCTTTTAAAAATCTGCCCACGTCTCTCCGGAAAGAAAACTGCTTAAGGGGGCAGAAGCCCTTAACCCGCGATGATCTCCGCGCGCCACTCCCCCCACATATGCACCCACGCTGTCCGAACCCCCAGAAACATAAGCCCTGAGTCCCCAATCCTGGCTTCTCTTTCGCCCGGCGGATGCCAACGGCTCCGTCAGGCGTGGAGCCGCGCGGGGGAGAGGGGGGTGCGAGGGGCCAAGGCGAAGGCAGTGGGCTCGGCTGCAGGGCGCGGAGGACCGATGGCGCACGGAGGCTCCGGGCGCGCAGGGTCTGGCTGCCCTGGCGCACGGCCTCCCGGCGCCTGACGCGCTTCTCTCTCCCTCAGTGCACGGGCTGGCGGCCGGCGCGGCGCCCCAGGACTCCAGCTCCAAGTCTCCGGAGCCTTCAGCCGACGAGTCACCGGACAATGACAAGGAGACCCCGGGCGGCGGGGGGGACGCGGGCAAGAAGCGGAAGCGGCGGGTCCTCTTCTCCAAAGCGCAGACCTACGAACTGGAGCGGCGCTTCCGGCAGCAGCGGTACCTGTCCGCGCCCGAGCGCGAGCACCTGGCCAGCCTCATCCGCCTCACACCCACACAGGTCAAGATCTGGTTCCAGAACCATCGCTACAAGATGAAGCGCGCCCGGGCCGAGAAAGGTATGGAGGTGACGCCCCTGCCCTCGCCACGCCGCGTGGCCGTGCCTGTTTTGGTCAGGGACGGCAAACCGTGCCACGCGCTCAAAGCCCAGGACCTGGCAGCCGCCACCTTCCAGGCGGGCATCCCCTTTTCGGCTTACAGCGCGCAGTCCCTGCAGCACATGCAGTACAACGCCCAGTACAGCTCGGCCGGCGCCCCCCAGTACTCGACAGCACACCCCCTGGTCCAGGCCCAGCAGTGGACTTGGTGAGCGCCGCCCCTCCGAGACTCGTGGCCCTGGGCCCAGGCTCCACCCCGGCAGCAGCGGGCCGTGGCGAGGAGAACTAGGTCCTGGTTGTTATTATAATAATAATTATTATTATCATGGAGCCGAGTTGACTCTGGGCTCCGTCGGGGAGGCGCCGGGAAGCTGCCGGCACCTCCTTGGAGTGGCAGATCCAGCCGCCCAGAGCCGCCCGGCCCCTCTCTCCTTTTGAACCTTTGGAGAGGGCTGAACTCCTTAAGCCGTGTTTACAGAATGTTTGCGCAGCTCCGCTCCTTCGCCTCTCCCCGGAGGGGAGGGAGGGGACCGAAATCGACTCAGAGTTAACGTCCTGACTCCGGAAGGAGAAAAAGACCAACCTCCCTCCCCTTCCCCCTGCTTTTGTGAATTTTGTTAAATATGTTTGCGTGAGTAGCGATATTGTCAACAGTCTTCTTTTAAAGCAAGTGGAGAACGTTCAAGTATAGAGGATTTTTGTCTCCTTTTTATAAGAAAATGCTAAATATTTATGGCCATGTAAACGTTCTGACAACTGGTGGCAGATTTCGCTTTTCGTTGTAAATATCGGTGGTGATTGTTGCCAAAATGACCCTCGGGGTGGGCCTGTTCTCCCTGGAGGTCCAACTCCTTTCTTTGTGGTTTGTTTTGGTTTGCTTATGTTTGGTTACCTCTGTTTTCTTTGCTTTTTTATTTTGTTCAGTGCAAACATTTCTCAGATATAAAAAAAGGAAAATGTATAGATAGGCGCGAAGCCCCCTGCCCTATCACCCGGGCCCTGAGCCCCGAACTTGGAGCTCAGTGAGTCTGTGAGGTTCCCCAAGAGCGCCGGGCGCTGAAAGCTTTCGATTTTTTAAATAAGAATTTTAATAAAAATCCTGTGTTAAAAAAAAAAAAAAAAGAACCACGCCCGGCCCTCCGTTTGTCATACTTTGTCGCCCTGCGCCGGGCCGAGGCTTCGGGCAAGGACCCCGGCCAAGCCGCTTGCAGCTCTGTTCCCCACGCTTCTCCTCTGGGCTGCGGGGAGCGGGGCCAGGCCAGGGATGCCCGGGGCGCAGGGAAGGCTCCCGGACGGGCCGGCCTCTTCCGGGCGGGCGGTTCGGGCCCCGCATCTCAGACCCCCGCTGGGGAGCGAGCGCTTGGCCTCGGGCCTTCGAGCCGTGGACCTTCGCCCGGGGTCGCCCGCCTGCACTGGGGCTCGTCGGCCGGCCGCGCGCGCTGTCTGAATCCGGGGCCGCGGCGTCCTGGCTTTGGCAGAAAAAGTGACTTTGGAAAATGCAAAGGCGAGGGAGCAAGCCCCCCTCGCTCTCCCAAATCAACGAGTGGCTCCTTCAGCCTGAGAAGCTGTTGAAGCCACTACACTCGATGACTTTCACTTTGTTGCATTTGATTTACCTCGCGCTAAGAAGGGAGGGGGGGCGCTGAGCCTGAGGCTGAGACTAGTCGGCTTTCTCTCTATTCCCCACCCCCTTTTCAAAATCTGCGACCCGAGGCGGCCGAGGAGGCCGCTCCAAAATCTGGGCTCGGGGGCGGGAGGAGGGGGGTTCGGGGAGCTCTAGGCTTTGGCTGTAAGGAGCGCCAGGGAGGGAGTGGGGTGCTGCGCCTCCTCTAGGCTCTTTGGCATGGGGGAGCCGGGGAGCAGGAGTCCGTGGCAATACCTGCCAACAGAGGCTCTCCCCTGCCTTCCGCCCCCCCCCCCTCCGCCCCATCCTTTCTGCGTTTCAAGCCCCCTGACCTGGGACTGGATCCCCATTCTCGTCATCTCCTAGCGTTTGGCTGCGCGCAGTGCCCTAGGCCAGCTTTTTGGCCTGAAGTTGGGGGGACTGCTTGCTAAAAAGTTGAGTTTGAAGGTGGGTGGCGTGCGCCGGCCTCCCAGACTGGGATGAGAGGAGCGTCAAGTGAGCGAACAGCCCCGGGTTCGCCCAGGGGAGGGCGCAGGGCCCTTCTCCGGTAGACAGCTGATTCCATCCACCTTTGGCGGGTGCTGGCGCACACTTGCCCGCGCGGGGTCGTGCGGACCTGGGAGGAGGGGGCCTTTCTATCTCACGGATTTCCAAAAATACACGAGGCCCTGTAGCTGAGAGCCAGGCGAGTGCTCTGAGACGCCTCCGCACGGAAAGCCTGCCCCCCTGGGAAGTTGTACACCTCCTTCCTTCCCCAGCTCCACTCTGCGTGGGCGGACGGGGAGCGGGCGGGGGGGGGGGGAGGCGGCGGCGAGGAGGCTGAGCAAAGGCAGCGGTCCCAGCTGACTTTCTCGCTCCCCCTCTAGTTGATGATCAGATTTAATTCAATATCTAAAGCAAACATGATTATCCGTGTGACCAACTCTGCGCGTCAATAGCACTCAGCGCTCCCCGCCCAGGGACGTGATTAAACGCTCCTCCCGCCTCGCCCACCCGCCTCGGGTAATCGAGGGGCCGGGAGTCTTTCTCTTGAGGCTCCTCAAAGGCCCTTCCCAGGCGCAGGTGCCTCCGGGTCCACCCAGGTCTTCCTAGACGCTGGAAAGTCTCCCTTTGTTCCCCACACCAGCTTGGAGCTGTTCTTGCTGAGTCAAGGCCAGGACTCTGAGGCCCTCGTGGTCGGTTGTGCAGTTGCGGATGCCCGAATTGCCGCGGTACCAACCACTGAGCATCCTGCTCCTAACTTTCCCGTAACCGCCAAATCCTCCGGGGCAGGGAGGGGAGCGTGCACAGCCTCTTGGAGTGGGGTCGTCAGGAGGCCTGAGGCACCGACCCAAGACCACATTCTTTGACCCCCAGGTCTGCCTGGGCCGAGACTGACCAGAGGAGCTTCCGGACTTCCAAGGGGGAAGGAGGCTGCGTGGCAAGTCCCGGTTCTCGCCGGCCTCCCCGCGTGTGCTTTGGGGCAGTGGCCAAGCCCGCGGGCCCGCGGTTGGGGTGTGCACGGAGCGGCAGGGAGCCCGGGAGGTGGGCCCGCCCCTCTCACTCCTCGGGTCCCCAGGGAGTCAATAAAAGCGCCCGTGGAGCCCTGTGTGGCCCTAACCCCGGCGCCCTGGGAGCGCACCCGGCGGCCGGTCCGCTCCGGCAGTCTATCTTCGCCCAATCTACAGCGGGCTGCACAAAACGGCACAATGGGGCGCTGGGAGCCGGGGATGTTAGAGGCGTGCATATTAAAGAGGGACAGAGAATGGGTCTCTGGGGACAGAGAAGGGAAGGAGAGGGCCCGCCCTCCCCCACCCACCCCGCACCATTCAGCGCGCTTATCGCGGGCAGTGAACCCCGGAGTCAGGCAGAAGTCTCCTTGGGGTTTTGTTGGGCCTGTCACTGGGTCCCTTTGTCATCCGCGGGCTCCATGCTGGATTCCATATGGCCAGCTGGGCCGAGGGAGCGCGAGGAGGGACCCGCACAAAACCCAAATTGTGTCCGGCTTTCAAACCCTTTATTGTTGTCTGTGAAAGGAAGACGCATTAAAAATTCGTGCTATATCTATTGGGGAGGAGGTTGGAGGAGGGGAAAAAGCCACCCCTGTCTTTGATGGCTTCAGAGGGCGCTTGCCCGCCCAGGCCCCGCGACACACTGAGAGCTGGATCTCTCTCTCCTCTCCTCTCCTCTCCGCCCCCCCACCTTTCTCTCTCTTTCAAGAGATCTCTCTCCCTCTGCCCCCTTCACCCCCCCCCCCGTCTTTTCCACCAAATATCTGCTGTAACTCTGGGCGCCTTCAGTATTTGGATGCATTTCGCGCACTTCGCGTGTCTGGTTCCTCGGAGCGGGCAGCTAAGCTCCCCCTGTCTGGGCGCCCCGCATCCGAAGCCTCGGACTAAGCCGGGCTCAGGACACTGGGTGCCCAGGGCCTGGGGGTGCTTGGCCCTCTCGGGCTTCGCGGTCCCAGTAGATGAAAATCCAGTGCCCTGGTTCCCGCGCGGATGCGTCCTGGCGCCCCGGCGCCCCGAGCCTTCCTTGCACGCAATGCCCCGAAAGGCTCAGGGAGGCCCAAGGGCCCCTCAGGCCTGAGCCCAGCTGGTTCCGAGCCGTGTCCTCTCCGCCTGCAGCACCGCTGGTTACTAACACCCCATCGTTGGAATTGCGCGTAGGGAAGATGCGTACCATCTTCACCGTACCCCCTCCCGGGTGAAGGAGGAGAGAGGCCTTCCTCTTTAATTCTTAATGTCTCCAGCGTCGTTTTGTTAGCAAATTCAGCAACAGGGAGACGGAGCAAAGCTTCCACGGAATGTGCCCGTTTCTGCCTCCCCAGAGCAGGCCAGGTTGTCACAGGGCAGTGGGAGATTTTTGGGGCCATGTCCCTCCCCAATAACTGGCTCAAAAACTCCCATAAGCAACCCCAAACAACACCAACAAACATGTGCCAAACAAAAAGCTCATGCCGAGTGCTGTGGAAAGAGAACTGGAACCCACAGGTGTCCCCCCTTGGGGCAAAGTGATTCAGCCCTAAGGGGCACAACAGAGATGGTAGGAACTACAGCTAATCCAAAATCTGGGTACCCCCCTCCCCCTTTCCTAGTGAGTACCACTGGTGTATTTAGTAGAATCAGATAACTTGATAAGCCTAAGAACCCCCTTCTCCACCCCCACCCCCACCCCCGCCAGGGAAATCACTTATTTTTCTTACCTATTGACTCTTGGGCTTAGTTGAGACCTGGTGTGGATTTCTCCAGCCTTTTCAAGAGCTCGGTCATTGAAAAACTAATCCAATATTTACCGAACATAAGGACAGTTCTCAGACGTATTTATTAAGGCCCGTGTCTAAGTGATTGCTTGGACTGGAGACATAGGCCAGGGGAGGAGCTTCCAGGAGCCCCAGGTCCTGGTGGTGGGGGGGGGGGGGGTGTCTCCCAACCTAGAGCTAGGAAACCAGGCGTGAGTTGGTGAGATGCGGAGGTGCCCCTCCCATGCTTAAGTGGCATGTGGATTGGATATTGTGTTGGCAGGTATTTCAGGAAATATGTACTTGTGGCTTCCTGAGAGGCCGGGCGCAATGACACTCTAAACTGTGTCGATATATCATCTTTTATCCAGGATCTTCAAATAAACCCCTGATCCCCCCAGCGCATTATAGCCGCCGCTATCTCTCCAAGGAAGCGATCTGAGTTTTATTGCTTTCACCAACGCCCCAACTCTCTCTCTCTCTCTCTCTCTCTCTCTCTCTCTCTCTCTCTCTCTCTCTCTCTCGATTCTGCGCCCGCGCACAGGCACACACTCACCCTCCCTCCCACCCGGTCTTGTTTTTAAAGGCTTTAATTTTCTTTTTCCTCCCGGGGCATCGTTGTTAATAAAAAGACGAATAGGCCTCGGCGCCGCCAACCGAGCAAGTGGGAAAATGCAAGCCCGCGGGCGGACCCCGCGTCCCGCAGACGCACCGCCTGGGGCTGGAGAAACTTCCCGCGCGTGGCCGCCAGGAGGCACCCGAGCTCCGCGCTCTGCGGCCCCCAAACCGGATTAGAGCTTCGGAGTCCGCCGGCGGCGGGAGCGGGCCCGCTCCCCGTTGACCTGCGGATGCACGGGAGGCTTGGGAAGTGCTCGTCGACAGGGGCCACTGCACTTGGGGGCACTTTTTACTCTCTTTGAATCTCCCCATCCTTTCTCCACGTATGTGCAACCTCCCGTCTCCACCCCAGTTCACAAACGGCAGTGAACTGATCCTGTGGTCCAGGCGCGCGCTGGCCAGGAGGAGGGTTCCACAGGGGCGCACCGCGAGCCGGAGCGGTTCTCAGGAACATATGGACCTTGTGGGCGAACGCGGGGTAGGCAGTTCTGCAAGGGTGCGGTAAGTCCAGGTGGTTCAGGGAGTGAGAGAATAAGAAAGTGTTCTGTGTTTGGTTTGGGGGAGAAGAGAAGGAATAATAGGAAGAAGAGACCCTCACTTCTCGCCCTCCATCGAGTTGGGGCTGCAGCTACTCGGGCTCACCCCCAATCCCAATCAGGTGCACCTGCGGTGTACAGCAACGAGAAGCGAGAAGCGCAAAGGGAAGCCTTCCTGAGCCAAGGGCGAGAGGTGCAGTGGCGCTATCTGACCACCAGGGGGAGACGCCACGCTGACACCCAGATTTGGGGTCTGGGCGATGGAGGCGAGAAAAGGCCCCTCGCCCCAGATGAGATGATCTGTATTGAGGCCTCGACTGGAGCGCAAGGATATCCGAGACTTGAACGGAGACCAGGCGGTAGATGCCTCCTACCTCCATTCCCGCCCTGTTGTCTTTCTGAGAGAATTCATCTGGGCAGCAGACCAGGAGCCGAAAGGATTAAATTCTTGTGTCCTTGTTCCCCCCTCACCGCCCCCCAACCACCACCACCACCACCAAAATAAGGTCTGAAATTCCATCTTTTTCAGTGGATTCATGAGGTGGAACACCCATCAAAGGCATTCGTGGCTCCAAATGTTGATCCCTTCACTTTCTTAAGCCCTCCCACCCCCATACCTGCGGGTCCATGTCAGATTAGGGAATCTGCAGTGCTCAATTTGGCCGCCTGGTGGCGCGATTGGATAAGAAAAAACTTGCCCTGCGGGCCCTGCCCAGGATGGAGTGCAGCTCAAACACGTGCCGGATTTAAGAGATGAGTGGGAAGGTGTCCTTCACACCAGGGCTAAGGTGGTGTGTGAGAGTGTGTGCGTGCGTGTGTGTGCGTGTGTGTGTGTATGTG
This sequence comes from Eptesicus fuscus, assembly GCF_027574615.1. Classification (NCBI taxonomy): domain Eukaryota; kingdom Metazoa; phylum Chordata; class Mammalia; order Chiroptera; family Vespertilionidae; genus Eptesicus; species Eptesicus fuscus. The sequence goes on from NC_072484.1 coordinate 14,133,276, forward strand.
TGTGTGTGTGTGTGTGTGTGTGTATACACGCGCGCAAGTGTTGCCCACTTATTGTGGAGAAGGAAGGAGCAAGGTTGCTAAATCTTGGTTCCAAAACAATTAAAAGGCCCTGCCCTTGAACTTGGCACCTGGAATGTGATGGACGAGGCTAAGGTCATCTATCCCAGCCCAATCCCTTTCTCCCTTCCCCTGCCCCACTCGGGCTGCTAATGCCAGCACTCGTGTAATTGTCACTACCCTAATCAAAACAGAACATTTCCATCACCCCAAAATATTCCTCCTGCCAGAATACTTAGAGGTATCAAGTGAAAATATTCATGAAAAAATCCCATCCCTTTTCTTGCTGCTTGTTTTCACCTGAGGTATTTTGCCTTTGCTTATGAAATAGTACAGAGAACGCCACACTTATCTGCCCTCAGCCCCCAGGCCTGAAGACAATCAAAACCACCATTTATTGAGTATCCACTACGTCCTGGTGGCTGGACCCGAGGGAGCGGGAGCCACAGTTCTGGCTCGGTGTGAGTATCTGCTAGGCACTTCTACATCCTTTCATCTGATTGTCACACCCAGTCAATCCTTCAGCAGGTGAGGAAACCATCTCATAGGAGTTAAGCACCTGCTTGTATGAACAAGGCAGCGTTCTTACAAACAGCAAGTCCAGGGGTGGAGGTGGGCTTTACCAGGGTGTCCTATCCCATTTCCAGGGAAGAGGGGAGGGGTGGGGAAGGGCAAACACATCCTCCTGTTCTTCCGAAGGCAGCTGGGTGGCGGGCTTCTCCAGGGAGCAGGTCCCTGCCAGGCCCCACCAGCAGCGACTCTCAGGCCCCAGCCAGGCTGGTCTGGGCCACAGCCCCTTAACTTCTTTCAAGAAGCCTATGTGCGGGCACACACACACACACACACACACACACACACACAGAATGCTGTGTGAGGGGAACAGGCTGAGGGGTACACTCAGGCTGTTCTCTGTTCTCACTCCTGAGCCTGTGGCCTGCCATCTCTTTGGTTTTGATGACAAACACAAGTCCCCTCTCCCCCCGGAATGATAAAGGGGACAGGGAAAATAGATTTTGATTGCAAATTGATCTTATATTCTTAAATAATTACCTGCCTTTTACCTGATGTGGAGGAAACAGGAAATAAGTTAAAATGTTCTTTGGGGGGAGGGGGGGTGCTAGGTTCCCTAATCTGAGAGATTTACACTAATTTACTTAAGTATTTAATTCCAGGCCTCTTCATGTGTCCCTAACTCTGCTAGCAACCACATAAAAGAATGGCCTCCGCCTAGACCAATGTCAGGTGGGAGGGCTGGATCTATGAGGCCAAGCCAAAGGAATTCACTCTTAGAGTCTTTGGAAGGAAGCAGACCCCTGATAGTCTGACCACAATGTCCAGTCCTTCTCTGCCAGCTCACACGCTCAACTCCTCCCAGCATGAAGGGTCGTGGCTCAGGAGGAAGTGCTCATTGCAGACAGCAGCCCCCGCCCACCCCCCCAACCCCAGGGTTCTCCCTCTTCCCACTTGTGCCTAGGGCTGCCTGCTGCCAGCACTTGCCAGTCACTGCCTGGAGGGGGAGCAGGAGGGTGCAAGCCCCCAGAACAGTTTGCAAGTGCTGGGCCGTTCATGGTCTTCCACCAATCTCCGGGGAGGTGGGTGGGTAAATACTGCGGCTTCCCGGGGGGGGGGGGCGGGGGAGAGGTGGGACAACTGGGACACACGTTCTCAGCCCCCTCCAGAGTCTCCAGGTGCCTCAGTGGCAATCTGCTCATGAACACACCGTACAGTGGGTTTCTTTCCCTTCTTGTCTCACCTTCCCACTTCCTGTTGGTCCTTCCGGATCCTCTCTGTTGTTAACTACTTGTTCACGAAACGTGTCTCAGGATCTGCTCCCGGGGGAGCCCAAACAGAGGGACACAAACCTGAGGTCTCACTTCCTGCTTCATCCGGGACCTGACGTTGGTCTCTGAGGTCACCCCAGAGCTAAGGTCCCATCCCAAAGTCCCTTCCCCCATTATTCCTTGGGGATGTCCAGCATTCATACATCTCTCTGTCTTCAGGAGAGTTTGGGGTGGCACGGAATCCATGGCAGCTGTGTGACGGGGACAGGAGGCCAGCCGTCTGGCTCCTCGTGGTCAGGCCTCGGGAACACCGCCGCTCACACCGAGCCAGAACTGTGGCTCCCGTCCCCTCGGGCCCAGCCACAAGGCCGGTGACCCGGGATTTTCCCATCAGAAAGGAGCTCCCGGCTCCCCTGAGCACAGCTGGCTTTCCTGCCTCCCCAGGGGCAGGATCCGCTCGGGGCAGGCTCGCTCCGAGTGGCAGAGTCCCACGGGTCAGGTTTGGGTCCAAAGCACCTGATGGGCCGGTGGCTTCCCTGCAGCCCGGCCTCCATGGGGACTTTTGTTTGGGGAACACAGGACACGGGACACACAGCACAGCCCAGGGTGTGGCACCACAGGCGGGAAGAGCCACACTCACTGCACAGAAGAGGCTGTGGGGATGCGTGTTCTAACCGAACTGTGTCTCCTCCCAGCCCCCCAAATTCCATGCTGTAGTCCCAACTCCCAGAGCCTTGGAGTGGGACTGTGTTTGGAGATAGGGTCTTTGCAGAGGTAATTTTTCCCCCTCACCTGAGGATATTTTTTCCTTTGCTTTTCAGAGAGAGTGGAAGGGAGGGAGGGAGGAGGAGGAGGAGGAGGGGAGAGAGAGAAAGAAATATCGATGTGAGACACATAGACTGGTTGCCTCCCACACACACCCTGTCCGGGAGTGAGGAGCGAACCCACAACCCAGGTACATGCCTTGACCAGGAACCGAACCTGGGACCCTTTGGTGCAAGGGCCTGTGATCTAACCACTGAGCACACCGGCCATGGCTGAAGAGGTAATTTTTAAAAGGAGGTCATAATGGTGGGCCCTAACCCAATATTCCCGGTGTCCTTACACGAGGAGGAAGTTAGGGCGTCAGCACACCCCAGGGAAGACCTTGTGAGGATACAGCAAGAAGACAGCCACCTGCACGCCAAGGAGGAGCCTGCGGAGAAACCGGCCTGCTGGCTCCTTGTTCTCAAATGCTTAGCCCCCAGACTGGGAGGAGACACGTCAGCGGCTCCCTCCCTCCTGCCTTCGGTGCTTTGTTACGGCAGCCCGAGCAGGGTCATGATCACACACACTTCAGAGTCTCACAGCCAAACACGTTTACCTCGAGTTTCACTAAGAGGCTTAGACTTTCGCGTCCTGAATCCCACCTTGTCCTCTGGTGTCCTCTTGTCGAGGTTGAAATAAGCATTGCCCACGGCTCTGATGTGGGGGGATCCTGCCCCATGAGGCAGTGTGTTGTTGCTCTAGGCCCCTGCGGGCTCCAGGCACCACGCCAGCATCCCTCAGCCCTTAGTGACTCACAGTCACATCATTGCCCCAAGTCCACCCGAGTGAACCCCATGGACCCAGTATTCCGATCCGTACCTTCACGGCCGCACAGACCACAGGGCGTGCATGGGAGGCTGCTCCCGGCCAGAGAGCCTTAGTCAGTCCTGATGAGATGGGAGCGAGGCTGTAAGGGCAGATGGGAATCCCTCAGTAGGTGGACTGAGGGCCAACAGTGTTCTCCACGGATCCTCTCGTGTCTCTGAGGCAGATGCAGGAGAGGCTATGTCCCAGATGCAGGAGAGACTGTGTCCCAGATGCAGGAGAGGCTATGTCCCAGATGCAGTAGAGACTATGTCCCAGATGCAGGAGAGGCTATGTCCCAGATGCAGGAGAGACTATGTCCCACATGCAGGAGAGGCTGTGTCCCACATGCAGGAGAGGCTATATCCCAGATGCAGGAGAGGCTGTGTCCCAGATGCAGGAGAGGCTATATCCCAGATGCAGGAGAGGCTGTGTCCCAGATGCAGGAGAGGCTATGTCCCAGATGCAGGAGAGGCTGTGTCCCAGATGCAGGAGAGGCTATGTCCCAGATGCAGGAGAGGCTGTGTCCCAGATGCAGGAGAGGCTATGTCCCAGATGCAGGAGAGGCTGTGTCCCAGAGGCAGGAGAGGCTATATCCCAGATGCAGGAGAGGCTATGTCCCACATGCAGGAGAGGCTATGTCCCACATGCAGGAGAGACTATGTCCCACATGCAGGAGAGGCTATGTCCCAGATGCAGGAGAGGCTGTGTCCCACATGCAGGAGAGACTATGTCCCAGATGCAGGAGAGGCTGTGTCCCACATGCAGGAGAGGCTGTGTCCCAGATGCAGGAGAGGCTATGTCCCAGATGCAGGAGAGACTATGTCCCAGATGCAGGAGAGGCTATGTCCCAGATGCAGGAGAGACTATGTCCCAGATGCAGGAGAGACTATGTCCCAGATGCAGGAGAGACTATGTCCCAGATGCAGGAGAGACTATGTCCCAGATGCAGGAGAGGCTGTGTCCCAGAGGCAGGAGAGACTATGTCCCAGATGCAGGAGAGGCTGTGTCCCAGATGCAGGAGAGACTATATCCCAGATGCAGGAGAGGCTATGTCCCACATGCAGGAGAGGCTATGTCCCAGATGCAGGAGAGACTATGTCCCACATGCAGGAGAGGCTATGTCCCAGATGCAGGAGAGGCTATGTCCCAGATGCAGGAGAGACTATGTCCCACATGCAGGAGAGACTATGTCCCAGATGCAGGAGAGGCTATGTCCCAGATGCAGGAGAGACTATGTCCCACATGCAGGAGAGGCTATGTCCCAGATGCAGGAGAGACTATGTCCCACATGCAGGAGAGGCTATGTCCCAGATGCAGGAGAGGCTATGTCCCAGATGCAGGAGAGACTATGTCCCAGATGCAGGAGAGACTATGTCCCAGATGCAGGAGAGGCTATGTCCCAGATGCAGGAGAGGCTATGTCCCAGATGCAGGAGAGACTATGTCCCAGATGCAGGAGAGGCTATGTCCCAGATGCAGGAGAGACTATGTCCCAGATGCAGGAGAGGCTATGTCCCAGATGCAGGAGAGGCTATGTCCCAGATGCAGGAGAGACTATGTCCCACATGCAGGAGAGGCTATGTCCCAGATGCAGGAGAGACTATGTCCCAGATGCAGGAGAGGCTATGTCCCAGATGCAGGAGAGACTATGTCCCAGATGCAGGAGAGGCTATGTCCCAGATGCAGGAGAGACTATGTCCCACATGCAGGAGAGACTATGTCCCAGATGCAGGAGAGGCTGTGTCCCAGATGCAGGAGAGGCTATATCCGTGCCCAGGGTAGGAGCTCCAAGGCTAACTAAAAGCCCCTGAGCGGAGAGGTGGGAGGGTTTGGAGCAATGACGAGCTCCCTGTGTGTGTGCCTGGCCCCCGGAAGGCAGATTACCAGTAGGCGACTTGCATTTGTTCTTGTCTCCTCGGGGCAGGGATCAGAGTTGCTCAAACTTTGGGGCACAAATGAGTCATCTGGGATTTTGATCAGATTCTGACAGGCTCCCCGTGGCTGCTGCTGCTGCAGGGCTACCGGTGGGGTAGCGAGAGCCTAGATCAGGGGTTCCCAACGTGGGGCACACGCCCTACAGGGGGGCAATTCGATTTTTAAGGGGGGCAATTCGAGAATGAGTTATTCACAGTGAATTTTTTGCATTTCTTATGGTTCTAGGGGCCTCATATACAATATATAAATATATATTGTGACATATTAATGCATTTCAGTTCTCTATTATATGTTTTGAAACTTTATTTGCTATTTTTTCATATCACTTCATATTATTATTTTTTTAAACAATTTCTTAGTGATTTCGTCCTCAGGACTTCAACTGTCCTTTCGTTCTTTTATTTTTCTCTGTCATGGATGCCATGTTCTTTGGGAGCTTGTTTAGACCAAGTTAGTGGCCTTTTAGGCTTCCTCCACGTGAATAGGAGTTCACTTTTTGAATAATAAGAATTCTATGTCACTGCGGGGGTGGGGAGAGCATCAGGATTTTAGAGATGCTTAGGTGGGGCGTGGCCAAGGACAGGTTGGGAACCACTGGCCTAGATGACACTTCACACCTCGTGCTGGAGATGACCCTATTAAGTTAGCAATAGAAAGCCTGCTGGAACGGTGGCCACCCGGGAACAAGGGCAGGGAAGGTTTGTAAAGGTCTTTGAATCATTTGGGAACTAAATAATCAAGAGCCCTATGAGTGAAAAGTAACCCAAAATGTAAGTTGACTACTAGAGCGAGAAGAAGTCGTAGCATCCCGAAATCTTACCTCCCCGAATTGTTCAGATGAGGAAACTGACCCGAGAGGGAAAGTCTGCTCCGGGTCCCAGCCAGCTGGCTCACAGCAGAGCGGGGACGCCAAGCGGGGCCCCCGCTGCCACCGTCCTTCCTCTCCGCAGCGACACCCTGCTCGGGGGACACGGCAAAGACTGAACTGACCTATGTCCCAGATGAAGGCCATGTGACTGCAGAAAATGTTACAAAGCACAAACCGGGAGGAGACGCCTCAGTCACGTGCGACCTCGGGCAGGTTACTGTGCTCTCTGAGCCTGTTTCCCCGCTGGTTAGAACATTTTGAAGGATAGCCCAGCCGGTGTGGCTCAGTGGTTGAGTGTCGACCTACGGACCATATTTTTCTAAATACGTTTTTATTGATATTTTAGACCGAGAAGAAGGAAGAGGGAGAGAGAGAAACATCAATGTGAGAGAGAAACATCGACGGGCTGCCTCCTGCACGCCCCCACTGGGGATCAAGTCCACAACCTGGACATATGCCCTGACCGGGAATTGAACCAGAGACCTTTTTGTTCATGGGGTGATGCTCAACCAATTGAGCCGCACCAGCCAGGGCAATACAAGCATTTTTTAAAATTTAAATTAAAAAGTATATATCTGCCCTTCCTAACTCTATGGGCATCACAAGGAGGTAGTGAATGTGTCAACTTATTTGAAAATCGTGGAGCTGCACTCCCCGTGGGAATCCCCTCACACACACGACACAGGACTTGGGGGAGGTAAGGGAAGTGGGGCTCAAACCCTCAGAATGAGTGAGAACTGAGGGTGTTGGGAGAAAAGGAGAAGGTTGCGGGGACAGGCCCAGGCCAGGCTCTGGAGCGAAGGGGGAAGAAGGTGAAAAAGCCCGCGGGGGCCCTGTCCGTGGGGATCACTGCGGTGAGGGCAGTTCATTCTTACCTGAATCATTACTTTTTAAATATATATATATATTTTAATATATATTTTTATTGGTTTCAGAGAGGAAAGGAGAGGGAGAGAGAGAAACATCAATGATGAGAGAGAAGCATTCATCAGCTGCCTCCTGCACGCCCCACACTGGGGATGGAGCTCACAACCTGGGTATGTGCCCTGGCCAGGAATCAAACTGTGACCTCCTGGTTCACAAGTTGATGCTCAACTACTGAGCCACGCTGGCCGGGCTGAGTCCTTACTTTTAATGACAGTGCGTTGGAGACCATGCTCTGATTTCGTTCAGCTGTGTGATTGAGAAGTAAGAAAAGGCAATGCTAAGGAACACTTTGATAATGATCCCAGAATAATAAACTGGTAACATTACATCTGACAGGAATTTTTCAAATCTTAGATTTTTTTCTTTTTCTTCCCCCAGCATTTATAGTATGCACATTTATGCTACAATATAACAGTGGATTCTGATAAAGCTGGGGTTAGAAGCAAAATTATCTTTTAGACATTTTAACACCACATACATTTAAAAGGTCCTTCAGATTTTACAAGGCATGAAAGTTTTTCAAATATTTTAATGTATGTTTAGTCATGTTTGCAATGAAGCTGTTCATGGTTGTGTCAGATGCTAAAAACACACTTTTACATGAAATATCAACATTTTAGAGCTCTCTGCTGAAAAGTTCAAAAAATTCTGTTTCTAAAATGTTTGGTAGGTCAATTCCTCATAGTTAGAGTAACACACTATTTTGTACACAATTCAGGCTTTTAATATGCTTAAAAATATCTGCCCTTTCTGAGTAAATAAACAATTTAAATTCCGTGTGAATAAGCATAAGAACCAAAAATAGACATGATCAAATATGTTATCTCTGAGGAGTAGGACTAGAATGTTTTGTGTTCATTTTGTACCTATGCTGTTTGAATGTATATTTCTACATGCATAATGACTCCAGCAATAATAGCTAAAGTTTGACTTTTCAAATATACAGCTGAGCAGACAAATATAAGGCATAAAATTCTCAAACTATTCCAAATGATTTTTAAAAAATAGTTTTATTGGTTTTTAGAGACAGAGGAAGGGAGAGGGAGAGAAAGAGAGAAAAATTGATGATTAAGCAAAACAGAAATCGGCTGCCTCCTGCACGCCCCCTCCTGGGGATTGAGCCCACAACCTGGGCATGTGCCCTGACCAGGAAGCGAACCACTGGCCTTTCCGTGCACGGGACAATGCCCAACCAACGAAGCCACACTGGCCAGGGCCCAAATAATTTGTGAATGAAAATTCTTCCTTTTTATATTACCTGAGAAAGTTAAGGATAATGCTAACTAAACCTACCCACTTAATTGGATTGTTGGTTCTTAATGATTTCAAACTCACTGAAGACCATTCTGTAATTTAACGCACCTTTCAAAAATTATAGCTAACATGACAGATAAAGTTTAAGGAAGTTCACCCTTTCCTTTTGTTCATGGACACAACCCTTCCCTCCACCCCCAGGCCAGAAGTGGTCTCCAGCTTTACAAAGCGAAGCAGGGCTCCCTCCTCCCTCTCCACCAGCTGCCCCCTGGCCTTCAGCACACAGGCCTCCTGTAATATTTCACTTCTCCCCGCCTCCCACATGCATGGTGCCGAACCCAGGCCTTTACCATTGATCACAGTCTGCGTTCTTGAAGGTAAGAGGGACCGCCCGACAACCCTGCTCCTGAACCACAGATGTGCCGAGCGCCTGGAACAGCGCCTCTCTGCCAGGGGGTTAACCCGGGGTCATTCCTTCGGTAATTTTCCTGTTGTTACCATCAGTCTGAATGCTGAGTGCTAACTTAAGTCCCAGCTCTGTGATCAGCTAACCTGTGTTTAGGTCAAACTTACTTTTGTGATGGTGGGCTAATGACTCAAAATCACTACCGGTTCAAACAAACTAATGGTTGCTAAATGGGAGGACAGTGGGGAGATGGGTGAAAAGGGTGAAGGGATTAAAAAGTGCAAATTAAAAATAGCTGGTGTTGCTCAGTGGTTAAGCATTGAACTATGAACCAGGATGTCACAGTTCAATTCCCTGTCAGTTCGATCCCCAGTAGGGGGCATGCAGGAGTCAGCCAATCAATGGTTCTCTCTCATCATTGACATTTCTATCTCTCTCTCCCTCTCCCTTCCTCTCTGAAATCAATAAAAACGTATTTAAAAATAAATACATATTTTTTTAAAAAAATACAAATCGGCAGTTATACAAGCAGTCATGGGGAGTATAAAGCACAGCATAGGGAATACAGTGAATAATACTGTAACAACTCTCTATGTTGTCAGATGGGGACGAGGCTCATCGAGGTGGTCATCTCATAATTTATAGAAATGTCTAATCATGCTCTAGCAGGTTTTGCTCAGTGGATAGAGCACTGGCCTGGGGACTGAAGGCTCCCAGTTTGATTCCGGTCAAGGGCACATGCCGGGTTGCTGGCTCAATCCCCAGGAGGGGGCGTGCAGGAGGCAGCTGATCAATGATCCTCTCTCATCATGGATGTTTCTCTCTTTCTCCCTTCCTCTCTGAAATCAATAAAAATTTATTTTAAAAAAAAACCCCACAAATGTCTAATCACTATGTTGTACACCTGAAACTAATACAGTATTGTATATCAGCTGCAATTGAAAGTAAAAACCATTATTTAAAACTTCGTCAGCCCTTCCTGTTTCCCATCATGGCCAAGGATCAAGGTGAAAAGGAGAACCCCAGGCGGGATGTCAGCACCTGCGTGGGGAGAGCGGAGACGGACGGGCCAGGCAGCCCAGGTCCCGGAGCAGCTCACAGGCCAGACCCCGCTCTCCAAGGCCAGATACACCATCAGATCCTCTGGCATCAGGAGAAGTGAAAAGCTCGCCGTCCACTGCCAGTCCGTGGGGCTGAGGCAGGGGAAACCGCAGAGAAAGGTCTAAGGGGACTAGAGCACCAATTACGAAAAAATGACTTCTCAGATACCGGAAACTTGGGTTTTGGGATCCAGGAACACACCGACCTGGGGATAAGTACGAGCCAAGCGTTGGTACCTAGGGCCTGGGCTTCTGTGTGGTGCGGGGTGGGCCAGGTCCCGGCATCGCAGACAAGAAGTGCAGGACGGGCTGCCTTAGGGCCAAACACAGTCAGCAAAGGGGAGGCCATGCGCTGGTTCCAGCGTCGGGTAGGACCATCCTTCCTGGCACATAAATTCTTGTTTCGACCCAAAAGGCCAATAAAATATTTTCAGTGGGAAAGAAATTTTTTTTTTTTTTTACCTCTTTCCTTCTTGTTTTATAGAACGGGCTGACACTCTGACCACTGAGCAAACCAGCCAGGGCTCAATTGCTCTCTTAGGATGGGAAGAGTCTGGTTTGAATAGTTCTTAATATATTTTATTGATTTTTTACAGAGAAGAGAGAGGGATAGAGAGTTAGAAACATCGATGAGAGAGAAACATCGATCAGCTGCCTCTTGCACACCCCCTACTGGGGATGTGCCCGCAACCAAGGTACATGCCCTTGACCGGAATCGAACCTGGGACCCTAGAGTCCGCGGGCCGACGCTCTATCCACTGAGCCAAACTGGTTCCGGCGTTGAATAGTTCTATATTATCATTTTAAAAGCAGTTTTACGGCTTTGCATCTGCAGGCCAATGAAACCCGCCAAAGCAGCTACCTATACTTGGAGACTTCCAGTTCAGAAGGACACTTCTTAATTATTTTTTTTCTTTAAATTTGTGTTTCAAAATTATCCTACACTTTCAGAAAGTTGCAAAAAAAAAAAATAGTTCAGAGAGTTCCCACCTGCCTCTGACCCGGATTCACCTAAGGTTAACCTATTACATTCCGTAGGACGATGAGCAAAACCAAGAAATTGGCAGTGGCACAGCGCCCCCACTTACAGACTGGCTTTGAGTTGCACCTGTTTTCCTACTGACACCCCTTTTCTGGTCCAGGACCCTCTCCAGGATCCCACTTTCCATCTAATTGTCATGCCAGCTTAGTCATCTCCCATCGGGGCAGTTCCTCAGCTTTTCCTTGTCTTTCATGACCACGAAACCTTTAAAGAGTCATCAGTTACTTTACAAACGTCTTTCAGTTGGGGTTTGCGGTTTCCTCTTGACACTCAGATTGTGCACGAGGGCCAGACCACCACAGAAGCCGTGTAGGGGTCCTCTCAGTACAAGCTGTCAGGGTACATAGCGTCGCTGTGTCTTATCGCTGGTGATGTTAGCCCTGCATCTGGATAAGGGCGTGCTGCCTGGTTTCTCCCCTGTAAGGCTACTGTTTTCCCCTTTGTAATCAGCGAATACCTTGGTGGAGGAGGGGACGATATGCAGATGGCCTGTTTCCTTCAGACATTTGCCCTCTGATCTTGGCATCCGGTGAGGTGTCTTACCTGTGTTGGTGATTTTCTATTTCCCTCATTCACAAGGACACTTTTGAAAAGATGTGTAGGCATTTCAAAACCGAGTTAATGCCCATGAGGATTTCTTCCTAATACTAACTCCCCTCCTCTTACCCCCACTGTGATTTCTCACAGCTGCAGTTCGGTCTCATTAAAGCAAACATTAAAGGTACCCTCAGAGATGAAATGCTGCACAACGACATGATGGCCACAAACTCCTGCTTTGCCTGCGTCCACGATGGCTCTGAGTAGTCCTGGTCAAGTACGGCGCCTGACTCTTGTGTTGGTTTCTCAGGAGAAACATGGTCAAGTGTAAAAGGCTCCGTTGGGGAAAAAAAGCTTGTTTTAAGGGTCAAGGCTGCTCAAGAACTGAAAACCCACAGGGAAAGTCGAGGCCGTTTTGATTTTCCTGAGTGGACATTTAGAAACAAAGGGGATGGAGAAAGGGTTGTTCAAATGCGATCTTCCCAGCACAGTTGAAATCTAAAGGCTTGCTGTCAGAACGATCCTCAGCGGCCTAGGTGAGTTCTCAATTCGGGGATACCTCAGAGATATCCCAGACCAGCACAAGAAAGTGCATATTGCAATAAGTGACTCACAGAAATGTTTTGGTTTCCCAGTGCATATGCAAGTCATGTTTACACCTGACTGTAGCGTATTAAATGAGAAATAGCATTTGGTCTAAAAAACAGCATACACACCTGAATTTAAAAATGTATTATTGCTAAAAATGTTAATTAACCATCATCGAGCCTTCAGCGAGTCATAATCTTTGCTGGTGGTGCGTCTTGTCTTGATGTTGGTGGCTGCTGGCTGGTCAGGGTAGCTGAAGGTTGGATTGGCTGTGTCAATTTGTTAAAATAAGACCACAATGATGTTTTCTGCACCAACTGATTCTTTCACGAACCATTTCCCTGCAGCGTGCGATGCTGTTTGATAGCCTTTTACCCGCAGTAGAACTCCTTTCAGAATTGGAGCCAATCCTCTCAAACCCTGCTGCTTTACCAACACGCACATGTAATATTCTAAATCCTTCGTTGTCATTTCAACCATCTTCACAGCATCTTCAGAGTGGATTCCTTCTCACGCACCACGTTCTTTGCTCACCCATAAGAAGCCACTTCTCGTGCAGTAAAGTTTGATCATGAGATTGCCCGCGATTCAGCCGCATCTGCAGGCTCCACTTCAGCGCTCTTGCTGTTTCCACCACATCTGCAGTTACTACCTCCATGGGGGTTGGAGCCAATCGCTTCTAAACTCCTGCATGTGGGGTGAGGTGGGATGGTCATATAAACAGCTTTTAGATGCCAACGTGGAAAGCGGTGTTTGCTCAGGGTGAGCCCCCCCCCACACACACACACACCCTAGGAGGGACCATTTTGGTAAACCCTTCCTAATTAAGCGGATGTGAGGTAGGAAAATACTTATTTCACTGTTATTAGGAAAGCCTTTCAGATTGAGATGATCAATATTCTGTTTAATGCTGAAAAGTGTTGTCTTTATTAGAGACAGACACCATTCCCACTGAGATTATAAAGACTGAAACTGGTCTTTTCTTTCCTGGGACTTGGGACCAAGGACACGGAGAAGGAAGACCAAGTAAAGGAGATCTCAATTCTGGGATGAAGTGTATGGGTCATCAGAGCTAGGCCCAGGAAGGAATCCTGCATGAAGGATCGTGGCCCAGTGGACCACAGGAATAGTAGTATATAATATCCCTTTCAAATCGATGAGAGAGAAACATCAATCAGCTGCCTCCTGCACACCCCTTACTGGGGATGTGCCCACAACCAAAGTACATGCCCTTGACCGGAATAGAACCTGGAACCCTTGAGTCCGCAGGCTGATGCTCTATCCACTGAGCCAAACCAGTTAGGGCTCAAATCTTCCTTTTCTAAGTTACAGTTTTGTATCTCTCCTTCCGAAAAGTTTGCAAGCATTTTGAATTAGTTGTGTTCCTTATTTTCTGTTACTGGCATTGCTTTGGGTCCACCCTTCAGGGTAAAACATCTGTGGCAGAGGTGCTGCATAATGGAGAAGCTACAATAGGAGACAAAAGGGGACAGATGTGGAAGCCCATACAAGCAGCACCAAGTGACCACCACTAAGCATTCGTAGAACTTGACAGCATCCTGTGGGTTCTTAGGAATACAAAGAAAAGGACCCAATGAGAGACAAGGAGCCTTCAGAGGGACAGTGTCGGTGGTAGTAAAGGCCCTTTAAGAACGAAGACAGAGAATAAATGTGTAAATGTACCACAGTTTTGTAATCCATTCATCTACTGATGGGAATACTATGCAGCTGTAAAAAAAAAAAAAAAGGAACTCTTACCCTTTGAGACAGCATGGAAGGACCTGGAAAGGAATATGCTAAGTGAAATAAGCCAGTCAGAGAAAGACAAGTATCTCATGATCTCACTCATATATGGAGTCTAATGAACAAAATAAACCGATTAACAGAACAGATCCAGAGTCATTGAAGCATGCAACAGACTGATGTATTTCAGAGGGAAGGCAAGGAGCCGGGAGTAGCAGGAAGAGATTAACCAATGAACGTATAAGCACATATGCATAGCCCATGGACAGACAATAGTTCAGGGAAAGCCTGGGAGGGGACAGGGCAGATGGAGTCAATGGTGACGGGGGGAGGGACATCTGTAATAGTTTCAACAATAAAGATACATTTTAAAAAATTAAAAGACAGAGAATAAACAAATGCTTGTTTATTTACCTTTTAATGTTTCAAAAGTTTAATATTCACTCAAAAAAGACAGATATGACAGGTGTATGGCTTGATGTGTTCCTGCAAAGTAAACACACTCATAAAACAAGCATCCAGATTAACAAAGAGAACATTCCCAACACCCCTGAAGACCCGGCCCCTTCTCAGTCATTACCCAAATGGAATGATTACAGCACATGTTTTCTTGTCTTCTACTTCTTTCACTCAAGATTATAGCTGTGAGCTTCACCTCTGTAGTTCCATATGGTGTGGTTTCTGCATTCTCATTGCTGCGTGCATTATGTGAATACAGCACAGTTTACATACCTACTGCACTATAGATGGCATTGGGGGTAGATTCCAGTTTAGGGCTATCATGAATATTGTTTTCATGGACATTCTAGTCTATGTATTTTGTAAAACAGATATGTACATTTCAACTGGGTATAGGAGAGAAAGTACTGAATTTGCTTTTTAAAATTTTAAATATCACCTATTTCCAAAAGGAATTTGAGACTGACTAAGGTAAAAAATAAGTCAATATATAATAAAATTCAAAAATATTTATTCAAAATTAAAAGTCCTAAAGTAAAAAAAGGGAGTATATTTTTATACATGCCAACAAAAATTAACTATCATCCCCAAACATGGTTCATCTGGTTCATCTTCCTTTTGTCAAAGAACTAAAACAAACTCTGTCTTTTAATCACGAATTAAAATTTAATTCTAAATTGGCAGACTACTTTATATATAATTTTCACTCCTAATTATTTCAGGGGCAGGGGAGCATTTTATTATGTATACTGTATACATGTATGTATATGTAAAAATACACACACAGATATGGTTTCTATTTGTGCCAAATAAATCATCACACAGTAAACTACAGACCAATTTCAATCTTATTTTATTATAAATATTATATTAACAGGTCTATATTTGCCTTAATAATATTGTACCAATATAGATTTCCTGGTTTTGACAGTTACTATGGTTTTAAAGATGACAATTTTTGCAATGTCTTGTGTCTGACATTATCTCAAAATAAAGTTTTAGCCCTAGCCGGTTTGGCTCAGTGGATAGAGCATCAGCCTGTGAACTGAAAGGTCATGGGTTTGATTCCAGTCAAGGGCACATGCCCAGGTTGTGGGCTCGATTCCCAGTGGGGGGACTTGCAGGAGGCAGCTGATCCATGATTCTCATCATGGATGTTTCTGTCTCTCTCTCCCTCTTCCTTCCTCTCTGAAATCAATAAAAATGTATTTTTAAATTAAGTTTTAAATAAAAAAGTAATAATAAAAATTGTAATTACCTTTCATTCTTTACCTACCAGAACTATCTGAATATTGCATATTTTTTACCTTTTTCCCTATAAAGTAAGTGTAATTTTTGTAGGTTACTATTTTCCATCACATAATATATTGACAATATTTCCCAAAATTTTCATACCAATCTTTTCTAATGGCTGCCCTGTGTTAATTCATCCTGAATATTGACTGTTTAAGTTGCTTCCAATTTTCAGTCAAGATGAACCAAAGCCATACTGCAGTTGTACCTGCCTCACTAGGAAGGAGTCGTCAAGCAGGTTGAGCCTGCCGTCTCCTGTGTGTCTCTGTGGAAGCCACCTAATCAGTGTAAGTGCCACAGAGAGAAGGAGAGGGTGCACTGGATGAGCCACTTGTTCTGCAAAACAGCCATCAGGTTCTTGTCAGCAAAGACCATTGCAAGTTTTAATGCAACAATTTTTAAAATTTGTAATCTGAGAACTCTTTTGATTTTTGTTTTGTTTTAAATATACTATATATATATATACATATATATATATATATATATATTTCAGAGAGGAAGGGAGAGGGAGAGAGAGACAGAAACATCAATGATTAGAGAGAATCATTGATCAGCTGCCTCCTGCATGCCCCGCACTGGGGATCGAGCCCGCAACCTGGGTATGTGCCTGCTGGGGTTCTTGTTCCAGCATTACAAAGGGTTCAGCAATCTGGAGAAAGGCTGTGCGTAGATTAAATAAGAGTCCAAAGACGAAAGATAATTTTGAAAGACATTGGGGGTCAGAGGAGCTTCAGCTAAAGGAGCTAAAAGTTCTCCTTGTCTCGGGAAGCTTGCTTTTTATTAACACAATTTGTCCTAAGGCAAGGTGGAGATAATACACTTCAAAGGGTAGGGTACAGAAGCATTGTCAGATTGGGGAATAGCCTACAGCTGTTCAGGTGTTTGGCCAACAGGAGGCAATAACATGTAGATTGAGATGCCCTGAGCTGTCTGGCAGCAAACAATCATCCTATTCAGGTTTGGGGGAAGTGCCTTTCAGCCATTCCAACAGGTGATTACATATGTGACTCAGCCCTTGTTGAGCCCCCAAGTTTCATCAACCTGGCTTCCGTGACCTCAACCACTGAGCCATGCCAGCCCGGCCTGAGAACTCTTTTGTGTGTAACAAGTTCCCTAGTCCACTAAAGTCAGAGAACCTAATATTTCACATAGATAATATTTATCAAATCAGCAATGAACCATGTCCTCTAGCCCATCAGTTCCACTCAACTCTAGACATTCATCTGGCAGACAGCATCACCCCTCTTCTAAATGAGATACACATGTGAGGTTGTTCTCAGGAGCAGTGTTGCTAAGAACAACTAAAGTGTCCACCAACAGGACACTAATTAGGTGAATGATGGCAGGTTCTTAAAATGGAATATTATACTGCTTTAAAAAAAACCATAATTTGGTGAACAAGAATAGATCCAGAGACAAATGGTAGGGGAGGTTAGAGAGCAACCAAAGGACTTGTATGCATGCATATTAGCATAACCAATGGACACAGACACTGGGGTGGTGGGGGCTTACCCAAGGTGGGAATGGCTGGGGGGGGGGTGTCAATTGGGGAAAAAGGAGACATATGTAAAACTTTAGACAATAATAATAAAAAAAAAAGATGAGGAGGCTTCCTTTGAACTAATGTGAAAAATCTACAAGACATAAGATGAAGTCTAATAATGCAAGTTGAAGTATTCCAGAAGCTATCATATCAAGAACAGTCATATTTGTTTGAATTTGTATAAAACATCCACATAAGACACCAATTACAACTAAAGCCTGTGGGGAGGAGAAAATGGAGGCTGGGGAAAGGGAGGGGAAGGGAGAATGCTCACTGAGTATCCCTTTTGGTAAATCATCCCCTTTGATTTACAAGGTAGGTGGTTATTTTCTATTAAGAAAATAAAGTCCCACCCTGACCAGTTTGGCTCAGTGGATAGTGTCGGCCTGCAGATTGAAGGGTCCCAGATTCGATTCTAGTCAAGGGCATGTACCTTGGTTGCAGGCACATCCCCAGTAGGGGGTGTGCAGGAGGCAGCTAATCGATGTTTCTCTCTCATCGATGTTTCTAACTCTATCTCTCTCCCTTCCTCTCTGTAAAAAAAAAAAAATCAATAAAATATATTTTTTTAAAAAAAGAAAAGAATGTCTCTGTCTTCCTGTCAAGATGGTGGCATAGGTAAATGGGATACTCAAATCTTCCCACAACCGCATCAAAAATACAACTAATCTTCAAAGCAACTATCATTCAGAACCACCTGAAATAAAGCTGGATGGAAATACTACGACTAGGGAATTCAAGAAGCCTCCGCATCAAGACTGGTAGGAAGGGCATTATATGGGCTGATCCCACACCCACATATGGAAGTTGTGTGTGTGTGTGTGTGTGTGTTTTCTTAATATGTTTTTATTAATTTTTTAGAGAGTGAGGAAGGAATAGAGTGTCGGCCTGCGGATTGAAGGGTCTCGGGTTCAATTCTGGTCAAGGGCACATATCTCAGTTGCAGGCCCCTCCCCGGCCTGGGCCCTGGTCAGGGCTTGTGCAGGAGGCAAACAATCGATATGTTTCTCTCACATCGATATTTCTCTCTGTCTTTCCCTCTCTCTTCCACTCTCCCTAGAAATCAATGGAAAAATATTCTCGGGTAAGGATAAATAAGTAAATAAATGTTTTTTTTAAAAAAAGGATAAGTAAATAAATAAATGTTTAAAAAAAAAAGATGAGAGAGAAACATCATCATTCAGCTGCCTCCTCCACGCCCCCTACTAGGGATTGAGCCCACAACCCAGGCATGCGCCCTGACTGGAAACCGAACCAGTGACCTCTTGTTTCATGGGTCAACGCTCAAACACTGATCCACACTGGCCAGGCACATGTGGAGGTTTTTAATCAGGAGAAATATTTTGGTTGCAGAGGTCCCCCTGAGGAGCAAGGGGCCCAGCCCCACACCAAACCCCTCATCCCCAGGGTTCCAGTGCCAGGAAGAGAAGTCCCCATAACTTTGGGCTGTAAAAACCAGTGGGGATTGTGGTTGAGTGACACAGAGGCTGCTGGAGTCCCTGGCAGTTCCTCTTAACGGACCCTGCACAGACTTACTCAGACTCACTCCCTCTGAGCTCCAGAGTTAGGGCAGCAGTTTGAAGGGAACCAGGGACATAGTGAATTGTCCAGCCCACTTTGGAAAACTGTTTATTGGTGTTTATTAAATCTACTATTCCTGTCCTATAATCCAGTAATTAAACTTGCAAGTGTAAATGACTGCTTATATCTACTAGCATACATGTGCTAGCATGTTCTTAACAGACAAATACTAGAAAAACTCAAATGTCCATCAACAAATAAATTATGCTGTGAAACACTATGCAGCAATAAAAAACAAACAAACAAACAAAAAACCCACTGTGGATGTAAACTGTAACATTGATGAATCTCAAAATCATTATGTTACAAAAGATAAGAAAGGACACATATTGTGTGCTTCCATTCATATGAAGTTCAGAAATAGGCAAAAAGTAATCTATAATGATAGAAGTCAGAGTAGTGGCTACATCTGGTTGAGGGTCCAGTATGAACTAGAAAGGGACATAAGAGAATCTTCTAGGGTCATGGAAATGTTCCCTCTCTGGAACTGAGTGGTGGTAACACATGGAGGTTCGCATATGTAAAAATTCATGGAGCTGTTCATATGAGATTATACACTAGCTGTTAGTAATAATCCAATAGAAAGGAAGTAAGGAAGACAAAAGAGAGAATGAGAGAGGGGGTGAGAGGGATGGATGGAGGGATCAAGACAGGAAGAAAGGATAAGAAAAAAAGAAAGAACCACATCCAGGAATGTGTCCTCACTCAGCTCCTGGGTCTGTTAGGAGTGGCAGGTCCAGTCATCCACATCCTTAATAAGGAGTGTGGTGTTGAAAGAACTAATTTGAAAACAAGAGATTTATAAAGCTACTAGAGGCCCGGTACAAGAGATTTGTGCACTCGGGGGGTCCCTCAGCCCGGCCTGTTCCCTTTCACAGTCTAGGAGCCCTTGGGGGATGTCTGACTGATGGCTTAGGCTGGCTCCTTGCAGGGAGACGGCCTAAGCTGTCTCCTTGTGGGGAGCTGGCCTAAGACATCAGTCGGTCATCCTTAGCACTGCCGCAGATGCAAAAGAGACTGCTGCGGAGGTGGAAGAGACTGCTGCGGAGGCGGAAAAGGCTCCTGCCACCTCCGCTGCTGTACTTGTCAGCCTTGAGCCCGGCTTCTGGGCTTCTGGCTGAGTGGTGCTCTCCCTGTGAGAATGCACTGATCACCAGGGGGCAGTTCCTGCATTGAGCATCTGCCCCCTGGTGGTCAGTGTGCATCATAGAGACCGGTGGTTCCACCATTTGGTCAATTTGCATATTACTCTTTTATTATATCTACACTAATAAAAGGGTAATATGCTAATTAGACCAGACATCCTTCCTGACAAAGCTGGGCCTGGGCGAAGCCATCCGCAGTCAGGGACGCCTGTGGATGCGGCCAGCCCAGGCAAAGCTGCCCATGGTCCCGGGCACCTGCGGCTGCGGCCGGCCCGGGCTGAGCCACCAGGGGTCCCAGGTACCTGTGGCCGGCCAGAGGGAGGGGATCCCAGGTCCTGGGTGCCTGCGGCCGGCCAGATGGAGGGAAGCCTGGGTCCTGGGTGCGGGGACCAAGTCAGAGGCATTTATGGGTGATCAGGCAGGCAGGAGAGCAGTTAGGGATGATCAGGCCAGCAGGCAAAGGGGTTAGGGGCGATCAGGCAGGCAGGTGGAGTGGTTAGGGGTGATCAGGCAGGCAGGCAGGTGAGCGGTTAGGAGCCAACAGTCCTGGATTGCGAGAGGGATGTCTGACTGCCTGATTGCCCCTATGCCCTTGTGGGATCGGGCCTAAACCAGCAGTTGGACATCCCCTGGGGGGTCCTGGATTGGAGAAAGTGCAGGCCGGGCTGAGGGACTTCCCCCCCCCTCCCCCCCCCCACCCCCGGCCTCTAGTAGGATTATAAAAGCACTGAGCCTCATAAATTCCTCCAATAGTAATGGCAGGGCCAAAACAGGGACATCATTTACTGAGTGGCCAGGAAAAGAAAAGGAATTTCTATTCATTTTCCCTATGCCACCATTTGAAAGTCATACTTTGTGTCCATGAGTGAAAGAGTCTGGCTTTGCGGTAACAGTGCGCCAAGCCCACATCTACAGGGGCTGAAAGAGATGCCACGGGCTCATTTGCTGCTGCTGCTGCTTTAGAGGCTCAGAAGCACAGCACTAAGGGTTCCGTTCACCTGGGGATGACAGGAACTTCTAAAAGACAGTAGCTTATCAGATAACGATTTCTTTTTCTGTCTCACAAAGTAAATTTGGAGGCAGACAGCCCAGGAGTGGCAGACAACTCTGCCAAGTCACCAGGAACTCACTGACTACTCCCTGAAGTTCTCTGATCTACTATCCCTATAATGGCCCTTGTTTTCGTGATCCCGGATGGTGACTGGAGGCCCACCTACCACATCCATGTTCCCAGCTAGCTGGCATCATAAGGAACAGAGAAAGACTAGATTTTGGCCAATGAATTGAAAGAACTATTGTGTGATATCCCCTCACGGGGAGAGGCACATCTTTCCATCGGTATCTCAAAGAACAAGATACCCCACTCACCTCAGGTGCACTAAGGGATTAAAATTAAAGGGCAAATGAGGAGGGTTTAATTCCTTATCGTTATTTCCCTACCATTAGAAAGAAATTCTACCATCTGTCTATAGCACTTAAAAAAAACCCACAACCTTTTATAAGGAAAACAATTTGTGAGCTGATTAAGTACCAAGGCTATCTCATTTCCATTTATTTGGGGTCAGTGACGCTAAAGATCAGCAAAACCCTTTCATCCCCCGACTTGTGCAGGGAAATGTAGCTTTGAAATGATGGTCATGTTGCTTTGGTCATGCCCATTACTTTAAATAGAACCCACTGTTCTCCTCATGACTCATATTGCATTTAATAAACGCTTACATCAAGGGTTCTGGTGCTTTCCTTTCTTCCAGGAAGCAGTCCTGGGTTTGGAGCAGGCTTAGGCTTGGTTGTAGTTGACATTTCAGTAGCTGTTATTTATGATTCTCCTGTTATGCCTATTGTAAACTCTACTCTTGTTTAAGCAAATTTGCTTTCAACTCTCTACTGAGTTCACCAAAGACAAGTAATCCTCCTGCCACTGGCAGGGCTGAAGATTAAGCCACCCTGGGCAATTAAGTACATCCCAAGGTTCAGCTGGGATGCTGCAATTTACATTAATTGCAGCCGTTTAGAAGGTTCTATGGCTTACACCCAGCTTTAAGAGAGGATTTGTATCCTTCATTAGCATTCCTGTATCAGGCTGGGATGCTGGGCATATACCACTGTCAGGCTGTGTCGCTGCATTAGGAGATTAGGGCTGCAAACTTCACCTTCTGCCACTGGTACAACCCTCTAGTCCTTGGCCTCTTCAAGCAGCTGCGACAGTTTTTGAAGGAAAAGCTGGAGTGGGTGCCAGTAAGGAAGTGTAAACAACCAGGCTTGAGGGACACGCTTATGAAATATGAAATTGGGGGTTCCATTTTGAAGCAGGGCCCAAAATGGGCACAAGTGAACATAAATTTGGGATCTCCAATTCGATTTCTTTTCTTTTCTTTTTTGTTTGTTTGTTTGTTTGTTTGTTGTTTTTTCTTTTCCAATTTGATTTTTTTTAAAGCAGCCTAGAAGTATGGTAGCAATTTGGCATATTGGCTAACTATTGCTACATAATAAACACTCTCCAAAAAGTCTCAGGAGCATACAACAATAAGCACTTACTTTGCTCACCAATCTGCACGTCTGGGCACCCATCAGTCTAGCCTGGGCTTGGCTAGGCTCACTCAGCTCTGCTCCACTCTCCTTTTACTCCCGGGACTGACACGGTAGCCTAGGCATGTCCTTCTCGTGCTGATGGCTAAGCAAAGGAGCAAGAGTCCCCAGGTGCTGTCCAAGCTTTTGCTTGTGTCTCATCTACTGACATCTCATTGGCCAAAGCAAGTCATTTGGCCAGAAGTCAAGGTGTGTGAAAGTACACATGCACCGCAAAGTTGCATGGCAAAGGACACAGGTCCAGAAAGGGATAAAACATGTAATGACATTGACAAAGAGTCTTGAAAATATACCCCTGATTAATGATGAAAGAAAATAAGTCCGTGAACAATTAGGTCCTACACAGACCTGTGGCACAAATAGGAATGTTGTAGGAATAAAGCTTTGGCGTAAGAACTTGTAACTGACAGATCAATGGGCGTGTTGGTCCTTTACAAGGTGCTGCTACAAGGCTAGTTTTCTTGGGGTGCAGCTTCCTTCTGGATTAACACTCTCAAACTTGGAGCATCTTGTAAAATACCAAATAGAGATGGCGAGTTGGCTGTGAGGAGTTGATACGCTGTCCTTAGCAGTGGTTTTGGAGGCTGTGAATTCCGAGGTTAACAAGGATTCGCTCTGGGTTTATGTGATGTTTTCCAGTCATTCTGAACCGACAGATAAATGTGTAGCCCTCTTGGCTGGTGCCTTTGATGGGGAGGTACAGCTGGATGAAAATCAGCCACAAAGGAGATCCCGGTGTTATCATTAATGGTGACTTTGTGTAACAGATGTTGTCTACCTATTAGAGGAGGCTGCTTAATTTGTCTCTTGCAAACACGAAGCCTCTTAAAACTATTATGTACTAAACATTGTCTGGAAAATTCCATTCTTTTGTGACACAGTTCTCCTTCAGGAAGAGCAGCAGTTTAGAATTAAAGGAATAAAAGAGACTCAAACGAAGGGATACTACGTCCATCACATTTGTGTGCATCATGATTACAGCGAAGAGAGAAACCAAAAATAAAGGACATTTCGTCTTAAAAACAAAAGTCTAAATGAATAAGTATTGGGCAAATGATGAAAAAAGAAGGCAGAAATGGGGTTTTGCCTCCTGTCATTTGCAAGCAAGCATCCCCATTGACTTTACTGCCTGGGAACAAAGTGGGTGACAAAGAGTTAGAGATCTTGCACACAATGGTAGGAAAGTGATTTCATCCCACTCACCATCTGGTCAGCTCAGCCTGTTTTTCAGACAAAAGATTAATCGTTTGTTAGGTACATTAAGTTCTCATTCTCCACACTGCCCAATACACACACACACACACACACACACACACACACACACACACACTACTGTGCTAGTCCTATACCATATATCTCTACGTTTTCTTCTCTCTTCAAAAATGTACAAATTCCATTTGTATTTTGAGGCACCCTGCATATCACCAAGCAAGTGGCTCTCACCCTTTCCTCAATAATTAAAGAAGTACACAAGCCCATTAAAAAAGGCTATACATTGTGGAATTGTGCATTGATATAACCACTTTGGAAAGAAATTCGGCAATTTTTATCAAGAACTAAAAAGACTTCAAACACTGTGCCCCTAAAACTCCACTTCTGGGAATTTACTCTTAATAATTCAAGATAATAAAAAGGCACAGCGCTATTTTAATAGCAAAAATGGCATCCTATATAATAAAAGCCTAATATGCAAATTGATCAATGGAACAACCCGTCTCTATAATGCGCACTGACCACCATGGGGCAGATGCTCAATGCAGGAGCTGCCCCCAGCCCACAGGCCCCAAGCCAGCCAGTGGGGGCCCCCCACCCAGTTCGCTCCGCCAGTCACCATGCAGAGGGAGGCGACCAGCGGCAAGCTGGAGGTGGGGCCAGTGAGTGGGCAGCACCAGGCCAACCAAGGCAGGTGCCAGTAGGGGCCCCCTAATCGCCCTGATGGCCACCCCACAGACCAACCCTGATCACCGGCCAGGCCTAGGGACCCTACCCATGCATGACTTTCATGCACCAGGCCTCTAGTTTTATTTATAAATAAGAGAGAGACATTAATTTGTTGCCTATCATATACACCCCAACCCAGGGACCAAACCTGCAACCCAGGTATGTGTCCTGACCAGGAATTGAACCCGCAGACTTTCAGTGTACAGGATGAGGCTCCAACCAACTGAGCCACCAGCCAGGGCCATTTTTATAACAACAAAACTGGAAGCAAACCCAAATACTTACATGAGGTTATATTTAAATAAATTATTTTAAATTACCAACAAAACATTTTTCAGCCATTAGAAATTATGGTTATCAAGACCAGTAACATGAACACATTTATGCTATATATTAAATGAAGAAGAAATGCAAAATTGTATACATATGATGCTTTATAAACTTGTGAAATATGAATATGAAAAAAGTCTAAAGGAAATATGGTCCATGGTGCAATCTTAAGAGCAATTGTTTTCCTCATAAACACCACCTATTATATCTTAAAAGCAGTTTTCTGCATATTAAACTACTTTATTATATGCCTATCATGCCTGGCAACACTCCTCCCAACAGCCATATTTTCAAATTGTTGTTCATTAGATTAAACAAGAGGATAGATGTTTGTATCAGCACTCATTTTAACACTAAAAGTAGCATGTCTGTTTCTCCTCTTGACGTAGGGGGCGAAGTGTAGAAATCCCTCCATCCTATTCCCAAGGAACCTCCAAAAATCTCAGAACAAAGGTTGATATGGGGGAGGTGACGCAACAAAGTGTCCTGCAATATTTCATCTAATTAATTCCTCAACATAATGATTCCAGGATTCATCATTGCAATATACTAAATGGTAAAGATCCTTCCATCTTGGATCACTTGCAGCATTCTATGTGCCACCAATACACAAAGCAGAATGTAAAGGTTATCCCGGAAGTGGGCAAGACCCAGGGGGAGAATTCCTCCTCAAGCATCACCTGTGCAGGAAGCCTCTGTTTTATGCCCAGCACAGAGGTGGCCTCTGGTTGCTTCAAAAGCATTAGGTTCATTCTCTGCCCTTAAGATCTGGTGGGTGGCATGCTACATGTGTAATCAATGTATAAAGTAGTCCCTCTCAGTAGGCCACAGACAGAAAGTGACTTATTTTCCTCAAATCTCTGCTTCCAGCTGGGCCACATCAGATGCCCCTATTGTGATCCTTAACATCTTAGATCTTTCACATAACTTCTCTAGTTTAGCCGCTACAGAAACAAGACGGAGGTTCCTCAAGAAATTGAAAACAGAACTACAGTATGGTCTAGCAATCCCACTTCTGGGTGTATAGCCAAAGGAAATGACAACAGAATATGGAAAAGGATCCATACTCCTGTGTTTATTGCAGCATTATTCGTAATAGCCAATATATGAAAACAACCTTAGTGCCCATCAATGGATGAACTGATAAGGAACATGTAGTAAATATATACAATGGAATATTATTCAACCATAAAAAAACAATGAAATGCCCTAGCCAGTTTTGCTCAGTGGATAGAGCGTTGGCCTGTGGACTGAAGGGTCCCGGGTTCGGGCCCAGGCCCTGGTAGGGGTGTGTACAGGCGGCAACCAATCGATGTATTTCTCTCACATCAATATTTCTCTCTGTCTTTCCCTCTCTCTTCCACTCTCTATAAAATCAATGGGAAAATATCCTCAAGTGAGGATTAAAACAAAAAACAATGAAATTGCTACCATGTGTAACAACAGAGGTGGACCTTGAAGCCATTATGCTAAGTGAGTTAAGTCAGACAAAGACAAATGATGTATGATCTCACTAATATGTGAAATATAAAAAAGCCAAACTTGTAGAAACAGGGAATAGAATGGTGGTTACCAGGAGCAATGGGTGGAGGGGGTGGTGGATTGGAGAGATGTGAGTACAAACTTCAGTTATAAGTGAGTAAGTTATGGAGATTAGTCAACAATACCATATTATATACTTCAAAGTTTCTAAGACACTAGATCTTAAATGTTCTCACCAACAATGAAATGATAATTATGTGATGTGATGGAGGTGATAGCTAATGCTATGGTGGGAATCGTGTTGAAATATATAAATGTATCAAATCAACACCTGATCTACTATAAGTCTACACATTACATCTCAATCATGTCAATTATATCTCAATTTTTAAAATCTTTGCCTGTTGCTTTTGGTTATTAATTCAATCCATAGAACTCTATTGAAATCTCATTTTCTCCTGTCTCCAATGTGGGCTTCATCAGAGACCCTAACTGCATGGAGTGGGCGGGTAATGGGGTGCACGGGGTGTGAAAGGATGTTGGGATGAAGAGAGAGGGAGGACTGCACCTCTTCCTCAGCTGGCATTTTCTCACTCCAGGGTCATTGCTCCACTGGCTGAGAATACCTGGTCCTGAAGCCCTCAATGAGGCAGGCTCCATGTACCAGCTCTCATGAGCACTTGGGTAGATTTGGGGACAACCAGTAGCAGCAGCTCCTCCCAAGTTCCCTGATATGGGAGAGCCACTCTGTTAAGAACTGCTTGCATCCTCCCTTCTTGCAGGCCCCTAGCTCCATCGGAGCCCTATGGCAGCCTCCCTCTTTATTTGGCCAAGGGGCAGGGAGCACTCCCACTCTAATGAAGGGAAAAAGAGGATGAGGATAAACTCACCTGCTAACATTTCCCTTCCCCAAGGCCCAGAGAACTCCTAAGCAGAAGAGGAGAGGGTTGGACTGCTTGTAAGAGGGTGTGATGAGCTGTTTCTGCATCTTCTTGGATGAGTGTGGGGGATGGTTTCTGGCCTCACTTGTTAGTTGATCTCTTTAAAATTAGAGCAGTGGTTCTCAACCTTGGATGCTCAATAAAATCACTTTGGAGAGCTTTTATTTACTTTTAAATATATTTTTATTGATTTCAGAGAGGAAGGGAGAGGAAGAGAGAGATAGGAACATCAATGATGAGAGAGAATCATTGATCGGCTGCCTCCTGCACACCCCCCACTGTGGGTCGAGCCCACAACCCAGGCATGTGCCCTGACCAGGAATTGAACCAGGACCTCCTGGTTCATAGGTCGA
The DNA here is from genome assembly GCF_027574615.1 of Eptesicus fuscus. NCBI lineage: Eukaryota > Metazoa > Chordata > Mammalia > Chiroptera > Vespertilionidae > Eptesicus > Eptesicus fuscus. The sequence goes on from NC_072484.1 coordinate 14,160,781, forward strand.
TGCTTAACCATTGAGCCAGCCAGCTGGGCTGGAGAGCTTTTCAAAATTACCAATGCCTGGGCCGGCCCAGCCCATACCAATGACATCAGAAGCACTGGGCACAGGTCTAGAAGGTTGAGTAATTTTCAACGGTGGTTTGACTATCAGCTAGGTTCTGGGACTAACTACAATGTTAACATTTAGAGCAGAGACTCTCAGCCTTCTGCACAGAGAGAGCTACATAACCAGACATCCTGAGAGGAGCGATCATGGGGAGACAAAGAAACAGCCCCCATACAAAACAAAAGAAGGAATCACTGGAAAAGGAAGTAAACAAAATGGAGGCAAGCAATATGTTAGAGAAAGAATTCAGAGCAATGGTCATAAGGACGCTGAAAAGGATGGAAGACAAATTCAACAATATGTGTAAGAATCAAGAGGAAATGAAGAAGAACCAAGAAGAAATGAAAAAATGACATCGCTGCAATAAAGAACACAATAGAAAACATCAACAGTAGACTAGAAGAAGTGGAGGACCACATCAGTGAGCTAGAAGACAAGGTAGGAAAAATAACCAAGCAGAGCAGCAACTGGAAAAAAAAAAACTTAAAAAACAGGAGAGCCTAAGGGAACTTTGGGACAACACAAAATGAAACAACATTCACATAATAGGGGTGCCAGAAGGAGAGGAAACTGAGCAAGGAATAGAAAACCTGTTTGAAGAAATAATGACAGAAAACTTCCCAGATATTGGGAAGAAGAAAAAACTCACACAAGTCCAAGAAGCTCACAGAGTCCCAAACAAGATGAACCCAAAAAGACCGACACCAAGACACATTATAATTAAATTGTCAAACACCAACAACAAAGTAAGAAACTTAAAGGCTGCCAGAGAGAGACAGAAAGTTAACTACAAGGGATCTCCCATCAGACTGTCGACTGATTTCTCAACAGACACACATCAGGCCAGAAGGGAATGAAATGAAATATACAAAGTCATGCAAAGCAGGGGTCTGAATCCAAGAATACTGTACCCACCAAGGCTATCAATCAAAGTTGAGGGTGAAATCAGGAGCTTCACAGACAAAAAAATGGCTAAGGGAGTTTATTACCACCAAACCAGCAATGCAAGAAATGCTAAAGAATCTGCTGTAAAAAGAAGAAATAGGAAGGGAAGAAGGAACAGAGACATAAAGAACAAAAATGGCGACAAACAAGTACCTATCAATAATAACTTTAAATGTAAATGGATTAAATGCCCCAATCAAAAGACATAGGTAGCTGAGTGGATAAGAAAACATGACCCATATATCTGCTTTCTACAGAAGACCCACCTCAGAACAAAGGACTCACACAGATTGATGGTGAAGGGATGAAAAAAGGGTTTTCAGGTGAATGGAAATGAAAAAAAAAAAGCTGGGGTAGCAATACTTATATCTGATAAATTAGGCCTTAAAGTGAAGGTCATAACAAGAGATAAGGAAGGCCACTTCATAATACTAAAGGGAGCAATTCAACAAGAAGATATAATTCTGGTAAACATATATGCACCCAATGCAGGAGCACCCAAATACATTAAAAAAAAAAAAACTTCTGAAGGATATCAAGGGAGAGATTGACAGCAATATAGTCATAGTAGGGGACTTTAATACTCCACTAACACCACTGGATAAATCCTCTAAACAAAAAATCAGCAAAGAAACATCAATCCTAAATGACTCACTAGATCAGATGGAATTAATTGACATCTTCAGAACATTTCACCCCAAAGCCACAGAATATACATTCTTTTCAAGTGCACATGGGTCATTTTCAAAGATAGACCACATATTGGGACATAGACAAAGTCTCTTCAAATTCAACAAGATAGAAATCATATCAAGCATCTTCTCAGATCACAATGGCATAAAATTAGAAATCAACTACAATAAAACAATGAAAAAAATCAAACACCTGGAGGCTAAATAGCATGCTATTAAAAAGATGATTGTGTTACCAAAGAGATCAAAAAAGAAATAAAAAGCATCATGGCAATAAACGACAATGAAAACACAACAATCCAAAATCTAAGGGACACAGTGAAAGCAGTCTGAAGAGGGAAGTTCATAGCTCTACAGGCCTATCTCAAAAAACAAGAAAAAATGGTAATAAATTATCTAACCCTACAACTCAAAGAGTTAGAAAGAGAGCAATAAGAAAAGCCCAGCATAAGCAGAAGGAAGGAAATAATAAAGATCAGAGCAGAAATAAACAACATAGAGACAAAAAAAAAAAATACAAAAGATCAACAAAACCAAGAGCTGGTTTTTTGAAAGGATAAACAAGATTGATGAACCTCTAGCCAGGCTCACCAAAAAGCAAAGAGAGAGGACCAAAACAAACAAAATCAGAAATGAAAGAGGTGAAGTAACAACCGATCCCACAGAAATATAAAGGATTATGAAAAAATACTGTGAACAACTCTATTCCAACAAAATGGACAACCTAGATGAAATGGACATATTCTTAGAAAAATAAAAGCTCCCAAAACTCAATCAGGAAAAATAAAAAAACCTGAATAGGCCAATAACTACCAAAGAAATTGAAGCAGTGATCAAAAATCTTCCAGCAAACAAAAGCCCTGGTCCGGACAGCTTTACAGGGGAGATCTACCAAGCATTCAAAGAAGAACTAAAACCTATCCTCCTCAGACTATCCAAAAAATTCAGGAGGAAGGCACACTTCCAAGCTCTTTCTATGAAGCCAGCATTACCCTAATCCCAAAATCAGATAAAGATACCACAAAAAAAGAGAACTACAGGCCAATATCCTTGATGAACATAGATGCTAAAATCCTCAACAAAATTCTAGCAAATCGGATTCAGCATTACATTAGAAAGATCAGACACCATGACCAAGTGGGATTTATTCCAGGGGTGCAAGGATGGTACACTATCTGCAAATCAATAAATGTGATACATCACATAAACAAATTGAGAGACAAAAATCACATAATCATATCAATTGATGCAGAAAAAGCATTTGACAAAATCCAACACCCTTTCTTGATAAAAACTCTCAGCAAAATGGGAATAGAGGGATCATACTTCAACATAATAAAAGCCTTATATGACAAACCTACAGCCAACATCATACTCAATGGGCAAAAACTAAACTCATTTCCCCTAAGAACAGGAACAAGACAGGAATGCCCACTTTCACCACTCCTGTTTGATCTAGTACTGGAAGTGCTAGCCATAGTGATCAGACAAGGAGAAGAAATAAAAGGCATCCAAATTGGAAAAGAAGAAGTAAAACTGTCCTTATTCGCAGATGACATGATACTATACATAGAAAACTCCAAAGACTCCATCAAAAAACTACCAGACCTAATAAATGAATTTGGCAATGTAGCAGGATACAAAATTAACACCCAGAAATCTATGGCCTTTTTATACACCAATAATGAATTCACAGAAAGAGAAATGAAAAAAAAAACAATCCCATTTACCATTGCACCAAAAAAATTAAGATACCTAGGAATAAACTTAACTAAGGAGGTAAAAGACAAGTACTCAGAAAACTACAGGACATTGAAAAAAGAGATAGAGGAAGACATAAACAAATGGAAGAACATACCATGTTCATGGATTGGTAGAATCAACATCATTAAAATGTCCATACTACCCATAGCAATCTATAGATTCAATGCAATCCCCATTAAAATACCAATGGCATATTTCAAATATCTAGAACAAACTCTCCAAAACTTCATCTGGAATAAAAAAAAAAGACCCCCAATAGCCACCGCAATCCTGAGAAAGAAGAACAAAGTTGGAGGAAGCACAATACCAGATATCAAGCTATATTACCAAGCCACGGTTCTCAAAACTGCCTGGTACTGGCACAAGAACAGACATGTAGACCAATAGAACAGAACAGAGAACCCAGAAATCGACCCAAGCCATTATGCTCAATTAATATTTGACAAAGGAGACAAGAGCTTACAGTGGAGTCAAGACAGTCTCTTCAATAAATGGTGTTGGGAAAATTGGACAGATACAGGCAAAAAAGTGAAACTAGATCACCAACTTACACCATACACAAAAACAAACTCAAAATGGCTAAAGGACTTAAATGTAAGACAGGAAACCATAAAAAATCCTACAAGACTCCATAGGCAGCAAAATAGCAGACATATGTCATAGCAATATCTTTACCGACACAGCTCCTAGGGCAATGGAGACTAAGGAGAAAATAAACTAATGGGACTACATCAAAATAAAAAGCTTCTGCACAGCAAAAGAAACCATCAACAAAACAACAAGAAAGTCCACTGCATGGGAGAACATATTTGCCAATGATATTTCAGATAAGGGTTTAATCTCCAAAATTTACAGAGAACTCATACAACTTAACAAAAGGAAGATAAACGATCCAATCAAAAAATGGGCAAAGGACCTAAATAGACACTTTTTGAAAGAGGACATACAGAAGGCCAAGAGACATATGAAAACATGCTCAAAGCCACTAATCATCCGAGAGATGCAAATCAAAACAACAATGAGATACCATCTCACACCTGTCAGAATGGCTATCAGCAACAAATCAACAAATGACAAGTCCTGGCGAGGATGTGGAGAAAAAGGAACCCTCGTGCACTGCTGGTGGGAATGCAGACTGGTGCAGCCACTGTGGAGGACAATATGGAGTTTCCTCAAAAAGTTAAAAATGGAACTCCCATTTGACTCAGTAATCCCACTTCTAGGACTATATTCCAAGAAACCAGAAACACCAATCAAAAAGGATATATGCACCCCTATGTTCATAGCAGCACAATTTACAATAGCTAAGATTTGGAAACAACCTAAGTGCCCAGCAGCAGATGAGTGAATAAAAAAACTGTGGTATATCTACACAATGGAATACTACGTCGCTATAAAAAAGAAGGAACTTTTATCATTTGCAACAGCATGGATGGAACTGAAGAGCATTATGCTAAGCAAAATAAGCCAGTCAGAGAAAGATAAATATCACATGATCTCACTCATATATGGGATATAATGATCAACATTATTTGATGAACAAGAATAGAACCAGAGACAAATGGCAGGGGATTAGAGAGCAACCAAAGGACTTGTATGCATGCATATTAGCATAACCAATGAACACAGACACTGGGGCGGTAGGGGCTTGCCTGGGATGGGAATGGCTGGGGAGGGGAAGGGGGCGTCAATCGGGGAAAAAGGAGACATATGTGAAACTTTAGACAACAAATAAAAAATTAAATAAATTTTTTAAAAATTTGCAAATATTTGTGGGTATATTTCCTATGTGTCAGGTCATGTGATAGTATTTGTGTGGATTAACTCACTTAAGCCACACTATTATTCTTTCAGGGCAATGTTCTTATTTCCATTTGCAGAGGAGAAGAAGGTTAAGTAAGCTCTTTGCTGAAATTCTCATGGGTTGGAAGTGGGAGCTAGGACATAAGCCAGGTAGATAAATGGCTGAGCCCTCAGTCTTCATCACTCACTATACTGTCCTACTTTCTGTCCTCAAGGTTCAGCCAGGAGCCAATCTTTGAATCTTTTTCCTCCACTCTCTCTATTCAATTATTCAAGTCTCATTGATTCTAAGTTGGCTCTCAAATCTGCCAATTCCTGGCTCGTACATCTCCATTCTTCCCATGGCTAGATTCGCACCAACTCTCATCAAATCTCTACTCCACAATTGCAACTGCTTCCTGCCTTAGTCTCCCCACTCCCATCAGTTCTCTGCACTGGCACTGGGCAAGAACCCGATCAGTTCTCAACAGGAGGGATGAGACCATGTTACTCCCCACTAAAGGCAGAGTAAAGTTTCATACCTTGAAAACAATAGTCAGAGTTCTTGGGGTTTAGGTTCCAACCCACCTTTCCAGCTCGATCTGTTATTCCCTCCCATCGGCCTAAGGTAAAGTCACCCAAGATTACCGATAATTAATAACCCAAACAAGGCAGGGACTTCATGACTTTGCTCAAATTCTCCCATTTATTTGGAATGTCCTTTCTTCTATTCTACCTCTAAGTCCCATTTTCAATAGCCTACACTTTTTTCAAGACCTTGTTCAAGCATCATCTTCTTCGCAATGCTTCCTTGATTTTTTGGGTTGGAAGTACTTGCCCTCATAAGACTATTTACAGAGGTCCACACTCCTTTATTCACAGTTCAAAAATGCAATGTGCTCTGAAAATCAAAACTTATTTTTGATAGAAACTTTTTTGGTAGCCTAACCTAAACTGACATGAAACTATTTATAATCAGTGCAAAAATTCATGTTTCACTCAAAAGTATTGACTTCACTGAAGAAATAAAAAGTGGGTGTGATCATTGCATGCTGCCCTAGATTCCTGCTGGGGGTGTTATGTAAACTATGACATATGTACCATATTGTTTTAGATTCTGGATTCCATAATACCTCTGGTCTCAAGGGCGTTGGATGTGGATTGTGGGCCTATACCTAGTGCTCACCACAGTATTTGGTATTGAAGTTAATTGTTATCATCTATCTCACCAGCCACCTAAGGACAGGGATTATGACACTTTCATCTAATCAGGCACACATGTGGCTGACATCTCCACATACTTCATGTACGGTAAGTAATGAGGGGCATCAGGTGTAAGTTCCCGTCCAGGTTTGAAATTGCAGAGTTCCCATACCTGCCCAAGACAGTTCCTTCAATGTGCACTTTTAATTCCACCCCTTCTTTAGACTTAGTTGCTTTAATTATCCACTATATTCCATTTCTTACCCATTGGCTCTTTTTATTCCCTCTATAAGAAAGTCCAACTCATCCCACATCCTTTAAAAAAAAACCTTTTTTATCCACAATCATATAAATAAATAAATAAATGGAGAGTTCTTCCTTATAGTAATAAACCAACTAAGAATGAACAATTAAAAAAAAAACACAGTTTTTAAACATAGCAATAATTTATTCAGGCAAAAATCATAAATGCTTACTAAAACTAGTAGGTAATTATCTAATGAGAAGCAGGATATTTACATATTCTCAAAGTATGTCTTCACAAATTACTTATTATAGAAGGAAAATGGTTACTTTTCCAGGGGAGAAACATGGCAGACACCACCTTACCAAGTGATCTAAGTTCATATCCCCAATAAGGGGATAAAACATCACATGCCTCCTGATATGATGCTCCAAGAACATAGCATCACTTCTCAGGTGTCCCTGAAAAAAATTAATAACCTTGATCAAATTTTGAAGAAGCATTATTAAACACACATTGAGAAACAGTCTATAAAATAACTAGTCTGTACTTAGAAAATGTTAATGTCATGAAAGACAAAGAAAAGCTTAGGAATTGTTCCATATTCAAGGGGACCAAAGAGACACGAAAACTAAATTAAAAATACAATCTTGGTTTGGATCCAGAATGGAGGAAAAACAGCTACACAGGACATTTTTCAGATAAAAATTGAAATTTAGCCGAAACCGGTTTGGCTCAGTGGATAGAGCGTCGGTCTGCGGACTGGGGGGTCCCAGGTTCAATTCCGGTCAAGGGCATGTACATTGGTTGCAGGCACATCCCCGGTAGGGGGTGTGCAGGAGGCGGCTGGTTGATGTTTCTCTCTCATCGATGTTTCTGGCTCTCTATCCCTCTCCCTTCCTCTCTGTAAAAAATCAATAAAATATATATTTTAAAAAAATTGAAATTTAAATATTGAGTATAGTTAGATAACAGTATTATATCTATATGAAATTTCTGTCTGATAATTATACTGTTGTTATGGAAAATAATGGCCTTTTTCTTAGGAAATACACACTGAAATACCTACATGTAAAGGGGACATGATGCCTGCAACCCGAATCATTAAAAAAGAGAAAGATAAAGGATGAGAAAGCAATGAGGTAAAATGTTAACAAATAGTGAATGGTGAATGTGGTATATGGGAGCCCTCTGTACTATTTTTGCAACCTTTCTGCAAGTTTGAAATTATATCTGAATAAAAAGTCGCTAAACATTCCTTAGACTCAAGCTTCAACTAGAGCTAATAACTTGTTACTCTCTTCTCCAGGAGAAGATAGGTGACCTATCTCATTCTTATACTGACTTCACTCCCTTATTTCACATTCATATAAGTTCCAATTCCAATTACCTTTTTATTTCTCATCCATCTTGAGCTCCTTTGAGTTTTTAAAAATTCCCAACTCTCCTGTAAAATCTTGATTTCCTGTGGGTTCCACATCACAACTCTCTCTTATTTTTACCTTACTGTTCTCATCTTCCCTGGTATGTTCACTGACTACTCATCAAGCGGTTGTCCCCCAAGACGTCTTCACTTTCTTCTTTCCATTCGCCCACCTCTCCCTAGGTGTTCCATCCATTCCCATTGCTTTCTCCCAAGCAGTTCGATCCAACCCTGGCTCTCTTCCAAACTCCAGAACCACATTATCAATAGCCTAATTAAGAGCTTCTTACCGATGTACCCAATTTTACCAAATAAAACTTATCCTCTCTCTCCCTTCAAATCTTCTTCTGTAGTCCATATCTCAATCCCTAAAATCCACAACCACTCAGTTTAGCTTGGAATTGCAAGATTGCTTTAACTCATCTCCCTTCCTCACTTCGCCAACTCATCCTCTCCTCCACTCTAGGTCTTCAACAGGGGCTGGACCTGGCTGACTACTAGAAACCTACTAGAGTGGCTGGTATTAATGATACATCCAGACTCTTACTGGATTGTGGCCCAAATCTCTAGCATGAGATTCAAAACCCTTTCCCATCCAGGGGCAGCCTATCTCTGGCTTCACCCCCTACCACTTCTGCAGCACTCCTCAGGCTCCGGTTACACTCAGCTTCTCTTAGATACAAGGCACACCATGCTGTCTTATTCCTTTACTCCTCCTCACATGCTATTCTCCCTCCTCTTCCCTAATTATCCACCTGATGATCCTACTCATCTCTCAAGACCAAGTTTAAATATCACTTACACTATAAGCCTTTCCTTATCCCTCCAGTCAGATTCAATTGAACAATATTTAATTCTCTGAGCTTCCACAGCACTTGATTTAAACTCCTGTTTTAGTGCTATCTGCAAACTGAAGTATAGCCCAATTAGTGGTGTACATATCTGTCCCTCTACATTTTAAGCTCCTAGGAGACAGAGCTATGTATGATGCTTTTTAAAAATATATGTTATTATTGATTTTTAGAAAGAGAGTAAGGGAGAGGGAGAGATAGAAACATCGATGAGCCCTGACTGGTTTGGCTCAGTGGATGGAGCATCGGTCTGCGGACTGAAGGGTCCCAGGTTCGATTCTGGTCAAGGGCACGTACCTTGGTTGCGGGCACATCCCCTGTAGGGGGCATGCAGGAGGCAGCTGATCGATGTTTCTCTCTCATCGATGTTTCTAACTCTCTATCCCTCTCCCTTCTTCTCTGTAAAAAATCAATAAAATATATTTTAAAAAAAAACATCGATGAGAGAGAAACATCATCAATTGGCTGCCTCCTGCCCGCCCCCTTCTGGGAATCGAGCCATAACCCAGGCATGTATCCTGACCTGGAATCTAACCGTGACCTCCTAGTTCATAGGTCGACACTCAACCACTGAGCCATGCCCACTGGGCTGATTCATTTTTTATTTCCAGGAACTCCCAAGCATGTGGTAGGCTCCCAACAAATGTGTAAAAGGACGTTCATTTCTGCATGCTGTAATTATGCTAGTTGCCCTGAGACATTTCTACAGAGTCCGTTTTTCTTATTTTGAAGTGCCTTTGTTGGCAGCCCAATTACAGCTCTTCACTCCTTTCTCTACTGCTCAATTTTGGCTCCATCCATGACATCTTGGCTTCCACTTTGGTTTTTACCTCTGTCCTGCCTTGCCTTGCCCCGAGTGCTGGTCATGCATTCTGCCCTATCCTGATGTCGATCTTCCTCTTTCCTGCCCTCTTCTCCAGAACCTGAGCTTTTCTAGAGGAGGTGGATTACACCTTGATTTGGAGGAATGGGAAGAGCATTTAGTAGAAACCCTCTAATTTGCAGATAAGAAAACTGAGACCCAAAGAGGTCATCTAGGCAGCTTCTGAGTCCACGAATTTTTCCACTTACATTGCCTCTGCAAAGAGAGGTTTACATATCATCACTCATGATTATAAAAGTCTCCCCATCAAAGTCCATTTTACAACCCTAGCTCATCTTATTTAGTACCAGCCATGATTCAATTTTTGATTGTAAAATGTATTATATTTCTCTATGTTTGCTAAGTTGGTTTTCATGTATTATAAATACCACAGAAAGACAATGTCTTACATATGGGAACTGACTAAACATTGGTCTTTATTTTGCCAGGTAATTGTAAAATAATAACTACCTGGGAAAAAATCAGATATATTTTTCTATGCCATATTGTCTTCAACAACATTGTGTTTGATTAATGTGGGGAAAAACAAAGCTGAAATGAGAAAAATAAAGAAAGTCATTTATATCCTGCTTTGTATATCCCCAAAGAGGCTATAATGAAGCACAATTTCAATGATTGTCACAAAATAGGTAGTTCTCAGCAGCATCCAAGATTCTCCATTGACCTGATTGTTCCTGGAATTCATTATAAAAGAAAGATAAGGATAATTTTCCTAGGATTACTGTCAAGCATCTGATTGTATAATCAACTGCCATTTTCAGGTGTTTTCTGATCATAAAAGCACAACATACAGAAAGCAGTGATTAGGAATAAATCCACAAAACACAATAGTTAAATTTCTTTGTCTATGTATTTGTTCTGTCTTCTTTAGAATTCAAAAATCTAAAGAAGGCAGAAACAACTTATTTTGGGGTTCACTTTTACTTAATACTACCTTCCTGAAGTTTATGTAAATGTTTTTTTTTTTCCACTTCTTATATTTGGCATGGGTTAAATGCTTTATTTAAAACAAAATGAATCTTTTAAACAATGCATGATCCATTTCCAAAATAAAAAAGCACATTCAGGTACAACCAAAAGTTTCATGATGCCTAATATGAACTAATTATATGATCATATATGTGATGATTTTCTCTCTCACTTGACATTAAGAGCCAGTAAGCACAAATGTTTTGGTTTGGGTTCCTCCAAAGGCAGGTCTTGAGACAATGATTTTAGTGCAAGTGGCTTATTGGGAGATGATCCCAGGAAGCCCCTTTAGGAGTGGGGAAGTGAGCAGAGAAAAGAAGAAAGTCGATATAGGGTGCATTACTGACCAGGTCACCACCATGTGCCATGGGGCCCAACCCCGCTGGAGATTTCTGGGATACTATTAGAACACTAGAGGCCCAGTGCATGGAATTCGTGCACGGGTGGGGGTGTCCCTCAGCCCGGTCTGCACCCTCTCCAATCTGGGACCTCTTGTGGGATGTCTAACTATGTCCACAGGGATCGGGACTAAACCAGCAGTCGGACATCCCTCTCACAATCCGGGACTGCTGACTCCTAACCACTCGCCTGCCTGCCTGCCTGATCGCCCCCTAACCACTCCCCTGCCGGCCTGATTGATGCCTAACTGCTCCCCTGCCAGCCTGGTCGCTCCCAACTGCCCTACCCCGGTGGCCTGGTTGTCCCCAACTGCCCTCCCCTGCAGGCCTGGTTGTCCCCAACTGCCCTGCCCTGCCAGCCCAATCGCCCCCAACTGCCCTCCCCTGCTGGCCTGTTCACCCCCAACTACCCTCCCCTGCCAGCCTGATTGCCCACACTGCCCTCCCCTGCCTCACCGACCCCATGCAATTTTACTATAAGATGATTAGAGAAATTAAGCCTATTTTTATCTAAGCACGATCAGCTTTGCAGGATCCATTTTCTACATATCTTCACATAACACCCTACTCCCATTCACCCCTACTGAGCCCTAAGGTAAGGCTTCGGACAGAGGGGTGTGAAGAACTGGGACTAAGTCCCATTGAATGATGAGTGGGTGGGGCAAAGGAGGGAAGATTCATTTATCTACCCAGTGCCTCCAGAGTCCTGCCAACTGGGTCAGGATTGTGCCTCACTGTGGGGAGAAGTAATGGAAGGGTGGGAAGGAGGTGGGTAGGTAGATAATTTAGCAGTTTTTAGCAGTTGTCTTCTAGGTGTTCCTTTTTTTTTTTTTTAATCTTTATTGTTGAAAGTATTACATATGTCCCTTTTTCCCCCATTAACTTCTCCCAGCCCACCCCTACCCTCACCCCCTAACTTCTAGGTGTTTCTTGACATGTTTTATCTCCTCAGCTCAGTTGTAAATTCTTTGAGTGCAAAGACTAGGTTTATGTTGTAAATCTTTACTATCCTAGAGTACTTAGCACAGTGCTTCTTCTACAGATGCTTAATCAGCATACTGTTGACTAATTAGAATCTGCTTTAGGGGGAAAATGGTATATCCTTACAACAATTTCAGTATAAAGTTTATGTGAAAGTACTATATGAATATAATAAAGTGTAAAATAGTTAATGCTTGTACATTATGAGCCTAACGCACCATGCTTCACAGGGGCCACTTCACCCCACCCTGTCAGAGAGATAGAATCCAGAGTGAGGGAGCCTCTCATCATTGCTAGGATAGAGCAAGCTTCCCCTGGAGACACCTAACTTTCCAGCAACAACAAAACAGAAACTGGGGACAAAACTGACCCCCTATTTCCTTTTCATCCCTGCTCTGCTCCCTAGAATTAAAGGTTTCTCTTACCCCACCGCATGTGGACACCCCCCTTTATTGCTGAACTCTACAGTCTCACCAACAGTTAAAGCTTGCTACTGTGTCAGGAATCCGCTTGTGCTGCCTACTCCCAAGGTTCTAGCTCAGCCTCAGGATCTTCCCTGGTGTGATCCTGGCACTCCTCTGTGGTCCACAGGCATGAGGTCTGACTGCCCATTTCAGGCTGGGCCCCACAGGGTCCTGACCCCTGGTGTGGCCCTCAGACTGCTCAGCCAGAAACATGGGTAGTCAACATTTCAGAGAGAGCATGGTACTGACTCTCACAACCCAAACTCACAGGAAATTGATTTAGTCTCATATGCAAATGGTTAAGTTTCATTGTGGAACATGCCCTTCCAGTCATGAGAAAAGATGTCCATGACCCACACCTCCTTCCTGGAGAACAGTCAGGAAGCAGAGGGTAAATCTGGAATCAGAAAACAGGGAGTTGTCTGTTTCTAAAGAATCCTTCAACCAGACCTTAATGGTGCTGATAAACACCCACTCCCCACACTGCAGCACACCTTCAGGGTGACCAGGATGTCCATGGCTAGCAGAAAGCATAGCTCTTCCCTAGGACTATAGTAGAGACCTTATAAATTCTTAACTCACAGCCATCTTCATCCTAAATTTGATGGGCTAAACCTCCTTTCTTTTTTCTTTTTTCTTTTATTTAATAAATCTTTCTTGTTCAGATTATTACAATTGTTTCTCCTTTTCCCCCCCATAGCTCCCCTCCACCTGGTTCCCACCCACCCTCTGCCCTTACCTCCCCCACACTGTCCTCATCCATAGGTGTACGATTTTTGTCCAGTCTCTTCCGCACCCCTCATACCCCTTCCCCCCTGAGAATTATCAGTCCACTCCCTTTCTATGCCCCTGATTCTATTATATTCACCAGTTTATTCTGTTCCTCATATTTTTAATTCACTTGAGTTTTAGATTCACTTGGTGATACATATGTATTTGTTGTTCATGATTTTTATCTTTACCTTTTTCTTCTTCTTCCTCTTCTTAAAGAATACCTTTCAGCATTTCATATAATCCTGGTTTGGTGGTGATGAACTCCTTTAGCTTTTTCTTATCTGTGAAGCTCTTTATCTGACCTTCAATTCTGAATGATAGCTTTGCTGGGTAATCTTGGTTATAGGTTCTTGCTATTCATCACTTTGAATATTTCTTGCCACTCCCGTCTGGCCTGCATAGTTTTTGTTGAGAAATCAGCTGCCAATCGTATGGGTGCTCCCCTGTAGGTAATTAACTGTTTTTCTCTTGCTGCTTTTAATATTCTCTCTTTGTCTTTTGCTCTTGGCATTTTAATTATGATGTGTCTTGGTGTGGTCCTCTTTGGATTCCTTTTGTTTGGGGTTCTGTGTGCTTCCTGGACTTGTAAGTCTATTTATTTCACCAGGTGGTGGAAGTTTTCAGTCATTATTTCTTCAAATAGCTTTTCAGTATCTCTCTCTCTCTCTTCTTCTGGCACCTCATAATTCTGATGTTGGTATGCTTAAAGTTGTCCCAGAGGCTTCTTACACTATCTTCAAATTTTTGGATTCTTTTTTCTTCTTGCTTTCCTGGTTGAGTGTTTTTTGCTTCTTTGTATTTCAAATCTTTGACTTGATTCTTGCGTTCCTCTAGTCTGCTGTTGGGTGTCTGTATAATATTTTTTATTTCAGCCAGTGTATGTTTAATTTCTAGTTGGTCCTTTTTCATATCCTCGAGGGTCTCACTAAATTTATCAGCCTTTTCTAGGAAATTCTTGAAAAACCTTATAACCGTGGTTTTGAACTCTATAGCCAGTCGTTTGTTTTCCTCCATTTCCTTCATTTGTGATCTGTTTCTTTGTCTCCGCATTTTCGCTGCTTCCCTGAGTTGGTAGGGTAGCTTCGTGTGCTAGGTGTCCTATATGGCCCAGTGGCTCAGCCTCCCCAGTTACCTGAGGTGGACACTCTTGGTGCACCCTTTGGTGGACTGTGTGTACAGCCTTGTTGTAGTTAAGTCTTGATTGTTGTTGGTATCACTGACAGGCCAGTTGGCTGTGAGGATCAGCTGTGTCTACGCCAGGAGAACTTTTGAGCTGGAGACAGCCTTATGAGACAAGACTTGCAAAATTGCAAAAGCCTCTGTGCTCAGCTTGGATGGGGCAGAGTCTCAGGGCTGAGCAGACAGTCTTGGCTTCCCATCAGCCCTGCCCTATGAGGCCCCTGGGTCTCAATGTCCCTCGGCAATCGCTGCAAGCACCTCTGAGAGAAAGCCGCCCTCGAGTTTCACCCGCTGCCAGACAGTCCAGTTTCTCCCCCAATGAATCTGGATTCCCAGATTCTCGCCCGGAACTGGAGTTCAGCACAGTTGGGAGCTTCCGGTTCCCTCCAGCTAGAGAAAGCCAGCGGCACACTCAGCAGTCAGTCCTCTCTGCGCGCACTTGCACACGTGCCTCCAGACCTCTGCCTTTCGCGGCTCCCGAGTTTCCGCCTGACAGTCCAGATTCTCCCCGTAAGAGCCTGGGTCCCCAAGGGCTCACCCGGAACTGGGGTTCAGTGCAGTCAGAACTGGGGTTCAGTGCAGTCTGGAGCTTCCAACTCCCTCCCGCTAGGGAAAGCCAGCGGCAACCTCAGCAGTCAGTCTTCTCTGCGTGCACTCATACGCGCACCTCCAGACCCCTGCCCTCCGCAGTTCCCCCAAGTCTCTGTGTGCTTTCTCTCTACCTGACAGTCCAGACTCCCCCCATATGAACCTGGGTCCACAGGGTCTTGCCCGGAACTGGAGTTCAGTGCAGTCAGAATTGGGGTTCAGTGCAGTCGGGAACTTCCTTCTCTCTCCCGCCAAAGAAAGCCAGCCAGACACTCAGCCGCCCTTCCTCTCTGCATGCATGTCTCCGTACCTCAGCCCTTTGCAGCTCCTCTGATTATCTGTGAGCTTTTCTCTTTCCTTCTAGTTGTAGAATTTCCACTCAGCCAGCTTTCCTGTGGTTCTGGATGATGTCTGTTCTGTCTTTTATTTTTTTTTTCCCAATTTTTTTTATTAAGGTATTATATGTGTACATGTTTTACCATTGCCACCCCCCACCCCACTCCCATATATGCCCTCACCCCCCCAGAGTTTTGCATCCATTGGTTATGCTTATATGCATGCATACAAGTCCTTTGATTGATCTCTTATCTCCCCCACCTCTCCCTAACTTTCCCCCTGTAATTTGACAGTCTGTTTGATGCTTTACTGTCTCTGTATCTATCTTTTTGTTCAAGTTTATAATGTTCTTTATTACCCATAAATGAGTGAGATCATGTGATATTTTTCTTTCATTGACTGACTTATTTCACTTAACATAATGTTCTCCAATTCCATCCAGGTTGCTGCAAATGATGAGAATTCCTTC
This sequence comes from Eptesicus fuscus, assembly GCF_027574615.1. Lineage (NCBI taxonomy): Eukaryota > Metazoa > Chordata > Mammalia > Chiroptera > Vespertilionidae > Eptesicus > Eptesicus fuscus. The sequence continues at coordinate 14,176,828 of NC_072484.1, forward strand.
TTTTTTATGGCAGCATAGTATTCCATTGTGTAGATGTACCACAGTTTTCTGATCCAGTCATCTGCTGACGGGCACCTAGGCTGTTTCCAAATCTTAGCTATGGTGAATTGTGCTGCTATGAACATAGGGGTGCATATATCCTTTCTGATTGGTGTTTCTAGTTTCTTCGGATATATTCCCAGGAGTGGGATTACTGGGTCAAATGGGAGTTCCATTTTCAGTTTTTTGAGGAAGCTCCATACTGTTCTCCACAGTGGCTGCACCAGTCTGCATTCCCACCAGCAGTGCACGAGGGTTCCTTTTTCTCCGCATCCTCGCCAACACTTGTCGTTTGTTGATTTGTTGATGATAGCCATTCTGACAGGTGTGAGATGGTACCGCATTGTTGTTTTGATTTGCATCTCTCGGATAATTAGTGACGTTGAGCATGTTTTCATGCGTCTCTTGGCCTTCCTTCTGTCTTCTTTTGAAAAGCTTCTATTTAGGTCTGTTGCCCATTTCTTTATTGGATCATTTATCTTCCTTTTATTAAGTTGTATAAGCTGCATGTAGATGTTGGAGATCAAGCCTTTATCAGTGATGCCATTTGCAAATATGTTCTCCCATGCAGTAGGCCTTCTTGTGGTTTTGTTAATGGTTTCTTTTGCTGTGAAAAAGCTTTTTATTTTGATGTAGTCCCATTTGTTAATTTTCTCTTTAGCTTCCATTGCCCTAGGGGCAGTGTCAGTGAAGAATTTCTTTTGGCATATGTCTGAGATTTTGCTACCTGTGGATTGCTCTAGTATTTTTATGGTTTCCCGTCTTATGTTTAAGTCCTGTATCCATTTTGAGTTTATTTTTGTGTATGGCATAAGTTGGTGATCAAGCTTCATTTTTTTGCATGTATCTGTCCAATTTTCCCAACACCATTTATTGAAGAGACTGTCTTGACTCCATTGTATGTTCATGCCTCCTTTGTCAAATATTAATTGAGCATAGTGGTTTGGGTCAATATCTGGATTCTCTATTCTGTTCCACTGATCTATATGTCTGTTCTTGTGCCAGTACCAGGCTGTTTTGAGAACAGTGGCTTTGTAGTACAGCTTGAAATCTGGTATTGAGATCCCTCCTACTTTATTCTTCTTTCGCAGGATTGCTGTGGCTATTCGGGGTCTTTTTTTATTCCAGATGAATTTTTGGAGAGTTCTTTCAAGGTCGGTGAAATATGCCATTGGTATTTTAATGGGGAGTGCATTGAATCTATAGATTGCTTTGGGTAGTATGGACATTTTAATGATGTTGATTCTACCAATCCATGAACATGGTATGTTCTTCCATCTGTTTACGTCTTCCTCTATCTCTTTTTTCAGTGTCCTGTAGTTTTCCGTGTATAGGTCTTTTACCTCCTTAGATAAGTTTATTCCTAGGTATCTTAATTTTTTTGGTGCGATGGTAAATGGAATTGCCTTTTTAGTCTCTCTGTCTGTAAGTTCACTATTGGTGTATAGAAAGGCCATAGATTTCTTGGCGTTAATTTTGTATCCTGCTACATTGCCAAATTCATTTATTAAGTCTATTAGTTTTTTGACGGAGTCTTTCGGATTTTTTATGTACAATATCTGTTCTGTCTTTTAGTTGTAGTTTTGAAATTGTTGTGCGAGGCAGTTTAGGTGCTTACCTATGCTGCCATTTTGGTTTCACTCTCTGGCTGAATATTTCTTATTGCTTATAGACTTATTTCTTATTTTTTGTCTGAAAGTAGTATTATGGTTATTTTTTTTTAAACACACTCATAAAAAGAAGCATTGAGAGGTACACTCCAGCAGAGCAAGAGATATAGGAAAAACTGAGAGTTCAAAAATAAATAAGTTGAACACAGATGCAAACATCCATAAAAGTTTATGAAATCTATCATTTTATAAAAGGATAATATAACTAGAGGCCCGGTGCACAGGTCTCTCAGTCTGGCCTGTGGGGATCAGGCTGAAACCAGCTCTCCAACATATCCCCGGGGGATCCTGGATTGCGAGAGGGCACAGGCCAGGCCAAGGGACCCCCACCAGTGCACACAGGGCCAGGGAGGTACTGCGGGAGGACTCAAGGGTGTCCGGCCCATCTTGCTCAGTCTTGATCAGCTGGACCCCAGCAGCAAGCTAACCTACTGGTCAGAGCGTCTGCCCCCTGGTGGTCAGTGCACATCATAGCGACTGGTCGAACGGTTGAACAGTTGGACACTTAGCATATTAGGCTTTTATTATATAGGATTAAGAGAACTTTATCCCAGTAAAACAAGATTAGCTAAATATTTTTAAATAAGCAATGTAACACCATATTAACAGAATAAATGAGAAAACCATATATGATTTTAAATATGCAGAAAAAGCATTTGACAAAATTCAACATTTATTCAAGATAATAATTCTCAAAAAACAACAACTCTCAGCAACCTAGGAATAGAAGAAAACTTCCTCAAACTGATGAAGGGCATTAGCAGAAAACATATAGCTAACATAACAGTTAATAGTAAAAGATTGAGTAATTTCCACTAAGACTGGAAACAAGTCCAGGATATCTCCTTTCATCACCTCTAATCAATATTGGGCTAGAGGTCCTAATCTTTGCTGTAAAGTAAGAAAAAGAAATAAAAAGCATAGAGATTGAAAAGGAAGAATTGAAACTGTCTTTATTAACAGATATGATCATATATATAAAAATTCCAAAGGAACCTACAAAAAACTACTAGAACTAATAAATTAATTTCACAAGATCACAGGATACAAGGTTAATATGCAAAATTCAATTTTATTTCATACACTAATAATAATCAAAAATTAAATGAAAATATATCATGTATAATAGCAACAAAACCATAAAATACTTGAAGATAAATTTAGTTAAGTCTATACAATATGTATACACTGAAAATCCTAAAACATTACTGATAGAAATTAGAGAAGACCTAAATAACTTTTATTAATTGGAAAACTCAATATTGTCACAGTGACAATTCTACACAAGCAAATCTATAGGTTCAACACAATTCTAATCAAAATCCCAGTGAACTGTTTTGTTGAAATTGAGTACATATGATGAATGATTCCAGACCCTTTTATATCATACTAGAGGCCCAGTGCATGAAATTCATGCACAGGGGAGTGGGGGGTCCCCTCAGCCCAACCTGCACCCTCTCCAATCTGGGACCCGTCGGGGGATGTCCAACTATTGGTTTAGGCCTGATCCCACAGGCAGTCGGACATCCCTCTCAAAATCCTGGACCACTGGCTCCTAATCGCTCACCTGCCGGCCTGCCTGGTTGCCCCTAACTGCCCCCCACCTCCACCAGCCTGATCACCCCTCACTGCCTCTGCGTGCCAGCCTTATCGCCCCTAACTGCCCCCCCCAACCAGCCCCTAGACACCCCTCACTGCCCCCCTGCCAGCCTAATTACCCCCAACTGCCCCTCTGCCAGCCTGGTCGCTCCCAAATTCACTCCCCCACACCCTGCCGGCCTGGTCGCCCCTAACTGCCCCCCTTGCTGGCCTGGTCGCCCCCAACTGCCCCCCGCCCCTTGCCGGCCTGGTCACCCCATGCAGCCTGCTTGTTCAGTTGTTTGGTCATCCCTCACTAACCCCCAGGCTGGCCTGGTCGTAGGCAGCCATCGTGTGAGGGCATGAGGGTCAATTTGCATATTACATCTTTATTATATAGGATACCAATCTTGGATCCATTTGAAACCAGTTTCCTATCATCAATGACCTGAAATGAGAATGGCCACAATAAAGAAAAATGTGTAATATTTATAATCAGCCAACCAGATATCTCAATTCAGAATATTGCCTGATTTGGTATACTTTTTCTTTTTTTTTCTTTTTTTGTATATCTAACCTTTTATATTTTTTGCTCAGAGTAACCTACTGAACTGACACCTGAATTCAACTTTGTTAAGAAAAGGAAAAAGAGGGGCATAGGCAACCAAGGAGACAGAACTAAACCTCACATCACCCTGCTTGGCCCCAGAGGATGGCTGGTTAGCCAGAGATGGGTAAGATTCCTCAGGGAAGGAACAACCCAAGACAGGCACAGTCACATAGAAGCCATCAGGAGAGAACTTGGGGGTCAACAGAGGTGGGGCACAGACCTTCACCCCCCCAAGTTTGCAGGGGCCTGAACCCTCACCCCTGCTGAAGGAGATCTCCTGCCCCCATGGCTGCTCAGCTTCACATGCCCAGCTCAAATCGGGACCCAGATAACAGAGACTTGGCCAACAGCAGATGCCCTCTCACTGCAACAAGACTTGATGGAGATGTCTTGCACCCATGATCCGGGGAACTGGGGTCTATGATATCTAAATCCAGCCTAGCACCAGGAATGCTCAGGGCCTACTCAAGAAGGCAAATAATCCTCTCCACTAATAATTACAGGGTAAAACAAGATGGTTGTTAGAGTATTAAATTTGACAGTAAAATAGTAGTCAAGTTTTCAGACTAATTTAAATTGGCCAATCAAAATAAGCAAATACTCTAGAAAAATCAATTGTACTGGACAAAAAAGCTGTTCCTAAAGTGTTAACTAAAATTTTTATTGGTAGTTCATCTCATGGTAAAATTGCATAACATATAATGAACCTAAAGCAGTCATATTTTAGTGCAAAAAAAGTAAAATTTAAAAGCTATCAAGATTACAGCATAAAATTTCCAAAAGCCTCCCAATATTTAAACCAAAAAAGGGGGGATAGTAGAAGATTATCATGTAAGGAAAAATATCCTGTAAATAAATTACATCTAGAAAATTTTTACTTTAGAAAATTAACTTTCATTTGTAATGCTAACAGCAAGACACCCAGGTAAAACATACATGGTGTCAAAACAAGCCAAAGGAAAATCGTTTGGCAAAAAAATGAAAAAGGATCACAAGTCAAATTTATAGAAAATATTCCTTTATTAACTTTTGGTCGAGAATATGTTTGTATATTTTCAGAAAACAACTCCAAGACCATGTGGATTCCTGCAACAGAGAGGAATTGACAGGAGTGCTCCAGCCATGAAGTCAGAAGAGAAACAGTCCAGAGATGGAAGACGCTGACCATGCCTTGCCATACTAGCAGTCAGCAGATGTGCGTCACTGCAGATTGCCCAGGACCAAACCAGAGAGGGTCGGACCTGCATTACCACCATTTGTCCACCATCCAGAACTGAAATATCATTGCTGTTATATACACATAAACAACTGTTGGACATAGAAATCGGGACTCAAAAGAACTGTTGGCCCAGAAAGAAACTCACTATAGACTGATTCATTTGCCTCTCAGCATAACTATTATTGTTTGTCTCATTTTCGGTTCCTATAAGTGTATTCCTAGTATCACATGAGCTCAGTCATCTAGGGGAAAAGATGAACAACACAGACTGAAGAACAAGAACAGCATTGATCAGACTGTCAGACCTCAGAGGGAAGGTAGGGGAGGGTGGGGACAAGGGAGATAGATCAACCAAAGGACTTGTGTGCTTGCATATGAGCCTAACCAGTGATCACGGACAACAGGGGGATGGGGGCATGCGTGTGTGTGGGGGGGGGGGGGTTGGGATGGGAATGGGGGTGGGGGGCTGATGACAAATATGTGATACCTTAATCAATAAAGTAATTAAAATAAATAAATAAATAAATATGAAGATTTCAAAAAAAAAAAAAAAAGGAAAAAGAAAAAGTGACGGCATAGGGAACTGGTAGTTTGCACCAAAAGGAGACAGAGAGAGAGAGAGAGAGAGAGAGAGAGGAAGGGGGAAGGAGGGAGGAAGGGAGGGAAAACATTTGGCTTTGGTGTATAGTTTGATATCTGGTATAGTGATCCCTCCAACTTTGTTCTTCTTTATCAAGATTGCTGTAGCTGCCCTAGCTGGTTTGCTCAGTGGATAGAGCATCAGTCTGCGGACTCAAGGGTCCCAGGTTCGATTCTGGTCAAGGGCATGTACTTTGGTTTTGGGCACATCCCCAGTAGGGGTCGTGCAGGAGGCAGCTGATTGATGTTTCTAACTCTCTCACCCTTTCCATTCCTCTCTGTAAAAAATCATTAAAATATATTTTTTTAAAAAGAAGATTACTGTAGCTATTCAGGGTCTTTGGTAGTTCCATATAAATTCTGCTTTTAAATACATCACTCTTTTTTTCTTTTAATATATTTTTATTGATTTCAGAGAAGAAGGAAGAGGAGAGATAGAAACATCAATGATGAGAGAAGATCACTGACTAGCTGCCTTCTGCATGCCCCTCATTGGAGATCGAGCCTGTAACCCAGGCATGAACCCTGACCGGGAATCAAACCTCCAGGTTCATAGGTCAACACTCAACCACTGAGCCACACTGGCCAGGCCCAACATTACTCTTTTGATTAGAAGATTATTGTCCCTATTTTAAGTGAAAATTTGTTCAACATTTTTCCAGGTAAGCTGGACCAAGGACTGTTACTTTCCTATTTTGATTTTTAGAGGTTTCTATGTTAATACTTTTTATATTTGCCAAATATGTCTAGTAAAGTAATCCCTCAACTCCATGACCTTGTGAAATTCCTGTGGATCTCTCAGAAATCTCTGGTTTGGAATTCCAACAAGCAGAAAAAAAATAGAATAAAAAGGATTTATACCGCGAAAAGCCCTTCAGTAATACCTTGAAAAACAAAGCAAACTATTTGTACATATAATAAAAACCTACGTAGGAAGCATGGACCAAAGGATTAAAAAAGATGTAGTGATGAACACACAATACAATATACAGATGACATATTATAGAATTGTACACCTGAAACTTATATAACTTTATTAACCAGTCACCCCAATAAATTCAATAAAAAAAACCAACATGAGACAGATTAAAAACAAATAAATAAGTTCAATGTAAAGGAGTAAAAAGACGTAGTAGTATCAAAACAAAAGGGCAGAATAAAACTCTTTAAAAACAAATAACTACAACTGAAACGTATGACACAAGAGCCTAGTATCTGATAGGCTTTTACAGAACGCAAAATTCAATCACATAGCATAGCACTAAGTGGTAGGGGGGAAAGTGATACTTGATTCTTCAGTTTTCCAACCAATCATTCAGGCCTTGGAAATTAGTATTGAACATGAAGCCCAAGTTTTCTCAGGACTAAGTATGTTCACAAAGATACATATAACTAATCTATGTTGAAGAACCCACTGAAATGAAATGGCCATTTACACTCTCAACAAAAGCAGGAATGTCTAAAAAATAAATGCTCCACTATGTCAGTTTGTACTGATTACAGAAAATCTGAAAAGCAAGCAGTCAAAGGCAGTAATGGCTACCTAAGGAGAGAGAACAAAGTTACTGATGATGATGGAATGATTTCAGGAGGAAATGAGAAAATCACATATCAACAAATAGAATCTTCACAAAGGCAAAGAGCCAGAATTTACCCTCAGCATTCTAGAAACAAATGCACTGCTGACATCTGCTTCATAGGACATTAGTAACTCACCATGTAATGGAAAAACTCAGGACTGAGGCATTATTGCTAGAGAAGTATAAGGTCATGATGCCAATGTGGCTGAGGAAGTCATTTAAAATCTGTTTCAATGTCTGGCCAGCAGGACTCAGTGATTGAGTATTGACCCATGAACCAGGAGGTCACGGTTTGATCCCAGTCAGGTCACATGCCTGGGTTGTGGGCTCGATCCCCAGTAGGGGGCATGCAGGAGGCAGCTGATGAATGATTCTCTCTCATCATTGACGTTTCTATCTCACTTTCCCTCTCCCTTCCTCTCTGAAATCAACAATATATATATATATATATATATATATATATATATATATATATATAAATTTTTTTTTTTTTTTTTTTTTTTTTTAAATCTGTCTCAACACAAATGCCTGGGCTATCAAGGAGCCTCAGTTTAGGTGTGGTGAATACCCACATCATAATTATACAGACTTCCTGAAAACAGTATTATTATTTTTTAAGATATTTGGTTGGTTGTGTTTGGCTATTAGCAACTACATAAACACCTTTGGGCATAAATTAGCATATTGGGGGAGTGAACTCTTCAATATTCTGGGTGCTCCCACCATTCAACATTTCTAGGAGCCTAAGGACATGTAAATGTGACTGTTCAACGGTTGGTGGTTAAAATAAGGAATCTGACTGCTATCACCTTTTAAGCCACACCTCTCCCTCTGCCCCTTTTCGCCACCTGTGGGCAACCCATAAGAAACCTGGGTGCTCACTCCTTTGACATCAGAGAAAGATTCAAACTAGGCAAGTCCCTGCCCACAGACAGGAACCCTCTCCCTAGACCTACCCGACCTCAGTAAATATGCCAGTCTCTTTTCCTTGTTCTTGCACCACTTCAGACTTCCTTGAATACTTGCCCTGCTCTCCCCAGAGACCTCTATTCTGTACTCAATTAAGCTTTTCATATCCTCTTGGTATTAGTAGCATCATCAATCTCAGTATCTGAAACAAATTTTGAGAGGATGTCTATTTCTCAGAGTGACTACAATAGTAATTAATAACATATTGCTTAGTCAGTCTTCTTTCCCCTTACACAGAAAAATCCAGGCCAACTGATTAGTAGCCTAAAAATTATAAAGATAGTTATATATTTGGTCAAGGCTGGAAACAAAAGATTTGTTCAACTTAACAAGAGAATTGTAAGTTCTACTTTTCATTTACATATGAAATATTTGGGGCAATTCTATAAACAACTGAATAGACACAACCAATGTCATCAAACTGAGCTCTTGGTTCTACTCAATGCCTATGGTGCTCATAAGATTCTTTTTCAACAGACCCATCAAGAAGTGATTTCATGTCACCCTTCCCCATTCAGCATGGGGAGTCAGCCTATACTATTCCCTCCCTTCATAAAACAGATTCTCCATGATTAGATTTCTTTTAAAATCACTAAAAGCAGTAAATACATTTAAATATTTTCATAACCTTTGAGTTAAAAAAGAGTGAAAAAACAGAAGCCACAATGGAGAAAATGCCAACACATTTGACTACATAAAAATTTTAAAGTTTATTTGGCAAAACTACACTAAAATAAAAATTAAATGACAAATAGCAAACTGTGGGAAATGCTGCAATATATACACGGTAAGACAAAGAGTTAATGTCTTTACTATATAAAGAAAGAACTCTTACAAATCAATATGGAAAATATGAACACTACAGTAGAAAAAATGTATGAACAGGCAATTTATAGAAAAATTCAAATGACTATCAAGTATATGAAATGATACTCCACCCCACTAATAGTCAAAGAGATGCAAACTGAAACCATAAAATACTATATTTCTCCTGGTATGAGTATGGTCTAAGAGAGGTGAAAAAGATAAAACTCAATGCTTGTGAGAGTCTAGGGAAAAGGTGATTCTCATGTACTTCTTGGGGGAGCACAGGTGATACTGCTTTTCTAAAAGGTAGTGTGTATCAAAATATATAAAGTCCATCAATTCCACTTCTAAGGATACATCCTAAGTAAATCATCATGCAGGTGCACAGAAACACAAATACGGATGTTCACAATATCTAGAAATTGGAGCAACATGACTATGAGTCAATAAGGGTGTGGTGAAGTAAACCACACTATACTCCTATATAATAAAGAGCTAATATGCTAATTAGACCAAACAGCCGAACAACCTTCTGGACATCCTTCCTGACGAAGCCAGGGCCAGAGGAAAGCCATCCCGGGCCCTGGGTGCCTGCAGATGGCTGGAGGAGGGAAGCAGCCCGGGTCCCGGGTGCTGGAGAAAAGCTGGTGCTGGCAGCCAGGAGAAGGAAGGCCTACTCTTGCATGAATTTTCATGCATCGGGCCTCTAGTTATACAATAAAATGTCATGCAGCTGAGAGTGTCAACATGTTGTCAACATGAGAGTAAATAACAAAAAAACCTACAGTCTTTATCTATAACCCCATGTATGCTTTTAAAAATGCATAAAAGAATCTAGAAGACTACATACCAATTTTTTTAAATGGCTGACTCTAAGAGTCATGCCTTGGAAAAGGGAGGCATGACCAAAGGCCCTGGGATCATTTGCACAGGTGCCTCCCTAAAAGACTGAAATTTGGAAAGTTAAGTGGAGCGATGACGCCTGCAGGTCAAACCAGCTTCTCCTCTGGCTCCAACTGGCTGCTGTGCCAATGGTTGGGTCATTAAGGGTATATAGGACACCCTCCAATATAGCAGTTCCTATAACTAAAATACCAAGAGCCCAGTGAGGGTGGGTGCTAACCCAGAAAGCTTAGAATACCTTTTCAGGTAGCACCACCTAGCTAGTTATTCCTGGCTATAATTCCCTCAAGAAAAGGAAGATGAAAAGGTACATTGCAACACTGGGGTGGGTGAGGGAGTGTTACAAAGTGCTGAGGAACTCTGTGACTCCCCTCCCCCAAGGCTGGCTTAATGAGTTGTGCTCTGAGCGGGGATGGGCAGGAGGATTACTCACTTTATCGGGAAGGGAAATGACATGAAGAAAAGGGTAATGGCTTGCCTTCTGGGAGCTGTGAACGCTTATTGGGGCACAGGCCCTCAGAGGCATGCTCTGCAGGCTGAGGGTGCCTTTGGAAGAGAGGGAGCCAGGGCTTTGGCAAGCAGGAAACCCCACAGTACAGTGAAGGCAATCTAGGGGGACCCTTCGCAGGTGCAGTGAATGTCCCTATCTCTAAGCCCAGCTGCAACTCTCAGGAATTTGGTGATCAGCCATGTGCGCTTTGGAAGAGAAGAGAACATATCAGGGTTCTCGGGGTCACAATAGAAAAACTTCCCCTCTCATTTCTCTCCGTCCACAGCCATGGCTATCCCCAGGACTAAGTGACTAATTCAAAACTGAAGACCCCTGAGGTGTAGGGAGGAGAACAATTTTTAGTGACTGATGCTCCATCCCTTACTCCCTGTACCCTTACCATCCCAACAATAGAGACAAGATCTACCTACAGCTAAAGTACTTTAGAAACAGAATAGCTAGTGGCCTACAGCTCTTGTGTAAGGAACCAAAGAAGTCTGGCTTTGGATGTAGGCAAGGGAGAAGCTGGGTTCCCCCAGTCTTTGAGTACACTCTGCAACTCAAACTCAGGCCAAGCAAGATGAAGTTAGACAAAAAACTAAGAGACTTTTATTAGGAGTTCAGGGAAAGAAATATCTCAACTTTCTTAGTAATGTTTTACTCTTGAATAATTTTAATATTGAAACAGATTTTCTATAAAATTGAAAGTAATTATGAAACCAGAGACAACCAAGATTGCATAAATGGTTTCATCATGATATCTGAAATTTTTTCACATGACATGTTAACATTTTCATTTCATTATACTGGCAACATAATTAGTTTCAGAATATAAGTACCAACGTGTTAATCCAAGTGTAATCTCTGCATTTTAGCTCTGAAATATAAATGCCAATGAGTTATAGTTGCCTAAGCCATTTTTTAGAAGTAAAAAGAATACACACATCCACGGAGCTTTGCTTTCTACTTTTTTGGCATGTCACAGCTTAAGTAAGTAGTGAGAGCATCATGGCAGTAAGTATTTGGTCTTAACCACATCAGTGAACTTTAAATTTGTGAGCATTATAGACATATAAATCAATGGAATAGAAGTGAGAGCTCAGAAATTTTAGATATATACGTATATGGTGAATTGATTTGCCACAAAACAACTGGTTCTAGAATAAGTAGATATTCACTCACAAATGGAAGGAGGAAGGGAAAAGAGAGAAAAAAGAATTTAAAAAGTAAAATAACTAGATCCATACTTCCTTACATCCTCACAAACAAATTGACTGGAAATGAATCACAGACCTAACAGTAAAAAATAAAATTTTAAAAGGTGCAATTGAATTTTTTAGATTAATGGAAATATTCCATATTTTTATTGTGATGGTGGTTACATCACTGTTTGCATTCGTCAAAGCTCACAAAACTGAACTTTAATGTATGGATATTATACCTTAATTTAAAATTTGTAAAACATTATGAAAGGATCAGAAAGGATCACTTTACATAAAACCTATCAACTCTGCCACTAATATCACTTGTAACTTGTGTAAAACTCAAATTTTCTGGGGTCAGCTATTTAATAAGTTCATTGAAGTTAGTATCATTGGTTCCTGGAACACATCCTATATAATAAAAGGCTAATATGCAAATCGTCCCCTCAGGAGTTCAACCGACCAGGAGTTCGACCACTCGCTATGACGTGCACTGACCACCAGGGGGTGGCATGGAACAAAGGAAGGCTATGGTCAGCAGCCGGCAGCCAGGGGAAGGAAGGCCCCAATTGGCCCTGATCGCCGGCCAATCTTGTGCACGAATTTTGTGCACCAGGACTCTAGTAAAAATATATTTGTAAATACATCTTTTTTTTAAATAAATCTTTATTGTTCAGATTATTACAGGTGTTCCTCTTTTTTTCCCCCCAATAGCTCCCCTCCACCCGATTCCCCACCCCACCTCATGCCCTTACCCCCCACTACTGTCTTCATCCATAGGAGTAAGACTTTTGTCCAATCTCTTCCCACACCCCTCAGACCCCATTCCCCCTGAGAATTGTCAGTCCACTCCCTTTCTATGTCCCTGATTCCATTATATTCACCAGTCTATTCTGTTCTTCAGACTTTTTATTCACTTGATTTTTAGATTCACTTGTTGGTAGGTATGTATTTGATGTCTTTTTGTTGTTCATAATTTTTATCTTTACCTTTTTCTTCTTCTTCCTCTTCTTAAAAAATACCCTTCAGCATTTCATATAATCCTGGTTTGGTAGTGATGAACTCCTTTAGCTTTTTCTTGTCTGTGAAGCTCTTTGTCTGACCTTCAATTCTGAATGATAACTTTGCTGGGTAGAGCAATTTTGCTTGTAGGTTCTTGCTGTTCATCACTTTGAATATTTCTTGCCACTCCCTTCTGGCCTGCATAGTTTCTGTTGAGAAATCAGCTGACATTCGTATGGGTACTCCCTTGCAGGTAACTAACTGTTTTTCTCTTGCTGCTTTCAAGATTCTCTCTTTGTCTTTTGTCCTTGGCATTTTAATTATGATGTGTCTTTGTGTGGTCCTCTTTGGATTCCTCTTGTTTGGGGTTCTGTGCACTTCCTGAACTTGTAAGTCTATTTCTTTCACCAGATGGGGAAAGTTTTCTGTCATTATTTCTTCTAATAGGTTTTCAATATTTTGCTCTCTCTCTTCTTCTGGCACCCCAAAAAATTGGATGTTGGAAGGTTTAAAGTTGTCCCAGAGGCTCCTTACATTATCTTCATATTTTTGGATCCTTTTTTCTTTTTGTTTTTCTGGATGGGTGTTTTTTGTTTCCTCATATTTCAGATCTTTGGTTTGATTCTTGGGGTACGTTGATCTACAGTTGAGTTTCTGTATATTCTTTATTTCAGACAGTGTATGCTTAATTTCTGACTGGTCCTTTTCCATTTTTTTTTATTTATTTATTTTTGGCATTCTCATTAAGGTCCTTGAAGGTCTCATTAAGTTTCTCAGCAGTTTTTAGAAGATTCTTGAGTAACCTTATAAATGTGGTCCTGAACTCCATGTCGTCCTGTAGTTTGTTTTCCTCCATTGCTCCCTTTCGCGACATGCCTCTGTGTCTCCGCATTTTGGCTGCTTCCCTGTGTTGATGGAGTGGCTTTGTGTGGTAGGTGACCCACAGGGGCCAGTAGCTCAGCCTCCCCAATCACCCAAAGTGGACGGTCTTGGTACACCCCTTTGTGGGCTGAGTGCAAAGTCTTGGTGTAGCTAAGCCTTGATTGCTGTTGGTACCCTGGGAGGAATTGTCCTCCAGGCCAATTGGCTGTGGGGACCCACTGTGTTTATAATGGAAGAACTGCTGCGCTGGAGACACGCTTATGGTGCAGGACTTGTATCAGTGGGGTTTTGGTGCTCACTGAGTCTGCCTCTTGAATGTGTCACTTATGGATGTGAGGAGTTGAAATTTGTGTCTCACACTGACCACTAGGTACACTGGCTTCTGGTCTCCAATGGGGTGCAGATCAGTTACTGTCTGAGGTCACCCTGCAGGAGCTACAGCAAGAACTACAGTCCTCTCCTCCCTGCCTGGGATTTGTAGATTATGGAGCTGTCTGAACTGGTTTGCAAGTTAGCAGCGATAGTGAAGGCCATTCATATGCAAAAGCCACTGCTTGGAGCTTGGGTGAGTTTGTAGGTTGTGCGGGGTGGGGTCTCAGGGCGTCACTAGGCTAGGGCGTGGCAAACAGCAATGGCTTGCAGGCAGCCATCCCAAGCCTCTGACCGCGTCCCCGCGTCTCGCGCCCCAGCGCAGCAAACAATTATTCCTCCGCGCAGCTCTGCAAGCAAGCCACCCTCACTTTCCGACCTGATGGCAGGTCTCACGCGTCTCCCCTGTGGGTTGAAGAAAGCAACGCCCGCCGCCAGGCAGGATCCACTGCTAGCCCGTATCGCGCGCACGCCCCCTTACCTCAGCTTTTCAGCGTTTGTACACTGAATGCTCCCCTCTTTCCATCTGGTTGTAGAACTTCCACTCAGCCAGCCCTCCCATGGCTCTGGGTGATAGACATTTTGTCTTTTAGTTGTAGTTTTGAAATTGTTGTGCACAGCCGCAGTTTAGGTGTGTTTATCTACGCCACCATCTTGGGTCTCCTGTAAATACATCTTGATTGGGGGGGGGGGGGGGACAATGAATTACATAGAGTTCAGAAACCAGGAATTATAAAATTCAGAAATGTTATTATTTAAAAATAATGTCTTATCCCTTGAAAACAACTTTTAAAAGACGTGGTTTATCTTTTTAACCTTTGGGGATATAAATGTTTCTTCAAAATTAAACAGTAAGATGTAAAACAGGTAACCAAAGTCTTTCCCTGTTTTATCATTAGCAATAAAGCTTTTAGTGCAAAAGCAGTATAAAGCAGCCATACCACACACCGCCTTGTATTTTCAGCAAGGTTACTACATATAGCAATTTCCAGCAATGTCTTGAATCTTAAAATGTCTTGAGTTGATCTCTTCCCTGCACATGAGTTCCTGCAAAAGGGGAAAGTCACTTACAGGAGCTTTTGCACACGGCATATTCTCTTTTCTATCTCACAGACACACTTTTAAGCAATGTCACAACAGCCCAGCACTACACATACATGCAAACTTGCCCACTGGGGTCTCCCTGAGGTGCATTGCTAGGGGCTAGGCTGGTAACATAGTCAATCTTCTGCTTCGGAGGACCTCATGCCTAACCCTTAGCTGCAAACTTGGAATGGGGTTTAGGACGCCATATCAGTTTCCTCAAAGGCCACCACCATTATGTGTGTAAATGGATTTAAACTCTACTTAGACAAACGTCTGGAAGAAGAGTGGACTTTTTCTCCTTAGGAAAGTTTAAAGGATACAGTGTCTGAAGAATCAAAGAATCTCCACATTGGAGGCTACCCAGAGCCACCTTTCATCCCAGACAGTGTACCCTTTACCATAATCCCCGAGGAGGTGCCCCTCGGTCCCTTCATTCGCAGACTCACCCAGGGGAATAGGGGAGACTTGGAGGCTTTCCCAAACCAAGTCACAATTAGAGATGGATTTTCAAGTTCACAAGCTACCACCTGTATGTCCAACACTGTTGAAGAATTTTGCTAGAAGGTTCTTATATTGAATTAAAATCTTAAGATCTGTCTACACATATAAAATTGCCACTAATAGATCT